>NW_012027209.1:220532-244160 GCF_000956235.1 Wasmannia auropunctata
TTTCGGAACGTAGGAACAAATTGTTACGTTGTTTTGAGATCCGTATATTGTGGAAAGTACTTCACGTGAGTTAGATGGTGTCATTTCTCGAGGAATATAAGGTTTATTTTTTTCAAGGTCCCTACTATCGTTAAATTCCATGACAGATGTTTGCCAATGGCAGAATCGTAAAAAAATTATCCATCGTGATATTTCGTCCGGATCCTTTGTATGGAACGACCAAGTCTTTCACTACTCTTTCGCCTTGATTTATTTCTCGACGTGTGGATAATTTTCCCGTATAAATCTGTCCAGTGAGTGGATAATAATTTTCAGCATCGCATATTCACCAAATTTTTATTCCATATTTGGCAGGTTTTGATGGAATATATTGCGTGAATTTAGTCCGACCGCGATATGGAGATAATTATTCGTCTATTGTTAAATTTTCAGTTGGCCTGTAGTATTTTTGCAAGTTTGAATTGAGCATTGCCCATATGTCACGTATGGGTGCTGCTTTATCGATTTGCTGACGTTCTTGTCGTGTCATCAAAACGAATAAATTGCAAGATGTTCCAAAATCGATTTATACCCATGCTTGCACGATATAACGTCGGATATGACGTCGTCTTCCACATATGCATTGTATTTTGTACATTTGAATGATTTACACCAGATGTTATAAGAAGTCCCAAATGCATCAAACTCGCGTTCAGTAATATCAATCCATTTACGTTGTTTTTCCAAAGGACGATTGGTATTATACGCCTCATAAACTTTTCTTGCCTTCTTATTCGTGTGTCTTAGAACAATGTCACATCATTGAGCATTCTCAATTCAGGCTCCATTAATGATCGATTATACTTTTTATCTCTTTTCAGGATGAAGAAACGGAAAGCAGTAAAAAAGAGGATAAAAAAAAGACTATATTTGTAAGTCCGTTTATGAGATACAAATGTGTTATACCAATGATAATGGATCAGGAAGCAAAAGAACAACAAGAAAAACAACAAAAGAAAGAAGAAAAAGAAGAAAATTCGACTATGAAAATCGAGGATGAATACGTAAACGAGGCTGAGATTAACGAGAGTAAAAATAGAGTTCATCAACACTTTAAACAAATGTCAAACAAATCTCAAACAAATAAACCAGCGGAGATACCGAAAAAGATACCTAAAAAGAAAAAGAAACATACCCAATCAATTTTAAGTGAAATGGTAGAAAAACGTGGTAGAAAAAGGAAGAGAGAATATGAGAGTGGGAAAAAGAACGACAATAACTTTTCTACGCCTATGTCGGCATCGTATTTGAATGCTGGAACTGTGCATGTGTCTAAGAAAGCAAAACAGGAAACACAAGACACAATCGAAGAACGAAAGATGCAAGGGAGTCAGAGTGATAACAATTCTAAAATCATTAAATCGATAAGAGCTAGGAAAAAAGGCGATAGAAAAGCAAATGAGAAATTGTTGAAGGAACAGGGTATGTTACCATCCGAAAGATTCGATTACAGATCAGTAGATTTTAGCAGCTTCCAAGGTGGTAGTAAACAAAGTAGCGCAAATCAGACACAGTTTCAACAACCTCAAGTAAGTAAATATTATTTTATTTTTTCATGAGTAATTAATATCTAAAATATTTTTTTTATTTGGAAATTTTATAAATACAGAAAAAGAAGAAGGAGAAATACCAGAAGTGGAAGAAGCCAAAACTTAATATATGATTGTAACGCGCGATGTTCTTTTTTCTCACATTTTTCATCAAATTATCTTCAGAAAGAAAAAAAATTCTGACAACTAAAAATATAGGGATAGACTGTATGTAGAAATATACATATACTGTGTATATAAAACAACATCGAAATTGTGTATTTTTGGATTTAGGTTAGTATTTAATATCCATTTTGATTTCATACCAATGAGTTTTTGATAATATTTTCCCACATTTTCTAAAACATGAAAGATGTATTTGAACATAATCTTACAATTAACTGTAAAGTTCAAGCATTATAAAATTATTCATTTATTCTTTGTCTTTTCCTTAAAAAGTTCCGATATATCATGCATGATATATCGTTTTATCCTTGTTGTTCAATGAATGTTAAGCAAAGATAAAATGATACATCAAAGAATGCATCCTTATAAATAATATACAGATTGTAGCATAAAGAAATAAATAAATAAATATATATATATATAAGTGTGTATATATATTTATAAATATTATGCTTTTCTGTGAAAATTATTAAAATGTTTATAAAGTCCGTAGAATAATTAATGCATTCGTATATTCAAATCTATATTAGAAGTATTTTATCGAATTATTAATTTTAATTAATATTGGTCATTAATATTGTTAGTGTTATTTAATATTAATTTTAATTTAAAGCACACAAAGTAAACATCCTGTAAAAAACACGACATGATTGAAATTGAAAAGATTTTAATTGCTATTCAATTTCTATTTACATTAAAATAAAGAGTAATATTGACTCTTTTTCTCGATCAAAGTATTACTAATTCTAAGATTGTATTGGTTTCGATAACTCGTTGCTATCGGAAATGAATTCCTCGGTTCTTAATGTTTGCTGTGACCATAAAAGAGAATAAAAAAGTTGTTTGTCTAGAAATTTTCTGATTAAGCACAAATCGGGTTATCTTATAGTCAAATGTGATATGATGGAGTATTTATCAGCGTATATGTTAAAAGGCAACGCACATGCCAAAAGCCAAGTGCTAGTCGATGACGATGGTATCTATCATTCTTACGTTCGCCGTTTTGTACCACTTCTCCATCGGGGGGGAGTGTTTTCACCTGTGGCATCCACATGCGATGAATGTAACGACTCTTGGACGTGTACCAAATGAAACGACGCTCGCTAGAAAGATTGTGCCTTTATTTAATGAGACTACCCTGACGAATTTCACATATACATTGTCCGCTCGTGTAGACAACTCGACTGAATTGTCTAGCAATTCATCGCAAGATGTACGACAGCCCCAACAAGTAGACTGCTTCGGATTGGGACAGACAGTCGCGGCAACTCTGGAATGGTTCTTTAGGAGCCAGCCCAACGGGAGTAATGCTTTGGACATACGATTTCTTTTGTCATCTAGGAAACAACCGCGACGCGTGCAAGTAGTGCTTGGCGAACAGTTTGGCTTAGAATGGACAGATTTTAAGATAGAACGTAGAACGGTGATCATAGTGCATGGTTTCCTGTCTCATGGTCAGGAAACATGGATCAGGGACATGGAAAAGGCGTTGCTCGAATGGGTGAGTTTGTCGATTACGCTCGCTGATTTTCTCTCAAATCGCAGAGAGTCGCTCTCATTTTTTATGAAATCGTGTACAGGATGATGTTAATGTGGTGATAATAGATTGGAGCGCCGGCGGTAATACGTGGAATTATTACAAAGCAGCAGTCAACACCAGAATAGTCGGATATCAAATATCAAAGTGCGTATGTTAAAAGTGCATGCGATAGTTAGTAGTTACCTATATATAATTAACTTAATTGTCAGATAACGCAACAAGCTTGAAAGAAGATCTGAAAAACGATGCTTTCGAATGATTGTATATTATCCGTATAGATTAGTATAGATTAGTAGTCTACTAACGTCAATTCTCTCGTTTGCCAAGATTTATAGAACACGTAACAAATGCTACGATCAACAACGTAGTGCGTGATGAGCCGAACGTAAATAATTGGGGGCCTCTACATCTGGTAGGACATAGTCTCGGCGCTCACATTTGCGGATTTGCCGCAAAAGAATTGAAAAAGAGGCAGAACAGATGGACTGTGCAAAGGATCACTGGTCTGGACCCAGCACAGCCATGTTTCCGCAGGACTGACACGTCTGTTCATTTACATAAAAGTGACGCGCCATTCGTTGATGTGATACATACAAATGGCAGATTATTCACGAGTCTGGGTCTTGGTTTACCCGAAGCCATAGGTAGCTCGAATCAATGAAACTTAATCGGATCGCAATACGATTCGATTTATCGCGCACTTCTTTTCCTCTTAATGCGTCTTTTTGACATTCTTCAGCGGAACGATATACATATAATATAATTTTGTCCTTGTAAATCCCCTAAAGAAGCTCGTTTATTTAATTTTTTAATTGTTATCCTAATTAATGCACATAGGTCACGTTGATTTCTACCCAAATGGCGGTAAAACGCAACCTGGCTGTATAAGAATGGAATCGTCGTATTTCAGTTACTTACCGATTCCTACGGATGGTTAGTTCTAATAAAATGATTATTAACTTGATCTAAGAACAATCTAAGGAACCAAGAAAAAAGAAGAATTGTTACACTTGTAGCAATACAACGAGCGATGTGTAGCCACGGACGTTCTTACGTCTATCTCACAGAATCTTTGACGTCGGCTACCGCGCGCAATTGCAGTTTTTGGGCACACCAATGGAATTTGACATACAGGCATCTTTTACAAATAATCGCGGAACCATGTGACAGAAACATCTGCACGGAGATGGGCATTAGAGCAGAAATGTACAATCAGCGTGGAAGCTTTTTCGTGGCTACAGCTAATACCAGTCCATTTTGCGGTGTGTTGCAGTTTTCGCGTTATGAATAATGACGTAATTATTTCGCAATTTTGATAGTCGTTTTGTTGCAGCCAATAGCACGGATGTTATAGAGGAAGTAAAAAGGCAATTACAACAGGATTTCTTGGGTGACACGGAGGATTGATAAATTGCAGTAGATAACTTATTTATAAATGAATGTGTTATATCAACATTACGGTAGTAAATACTTGAATAATTTTTTATGTATTTGATTATTTACAGTTGATTATTTGCATGATACAAATATATAATTATATGTGTGTATGTACATACATACACATATATATATATATATATATAATTTTTTGTTTGCACGCGCGTTTTATTCTTTCGCATAAATTGTTTCGCAAAACAGTGGTTTCTAGAAGACTCTCACTACTTTTACATTATTTTCACAAATCCTTAATAAATTACAAAGAAAAAATTATCATACCTGTGGTGGTATTCTTGGCTTTAAAAATGAGATGTACATATACAATATACATATATATACAAATATACATACATATACAGTATACTTGAAAAATATCCTCAAGCTGGAAATGTATAGTAACAGCTGAAAAGAATAAATAAGTAATCGTAATTTTCATTAGGATAGATCATTAGGACAGCTAATAAACTTTCGAATATATCGCATATCTTGATAACAATAAATAATATGTACGACGAATTAAAATGCATTAACAAAATTAATAAAAATATTCAGAATTGTATATATATAGACATATAAACGTATAGCACAAATATTGTAATGATTAAAATATTTTCGCCAGACTTTATTGGTACTAAACGTATCGGATGTAGTGGTGGTAACTACTATTTGGTATTAATTCTCAAGTCATTTTTATACGAGCTTAAGCGAGCGCTTATGGTCGAAATATCCACGATTGTGCGTATAAAATAATGGTGTTGCGTGTAACGTTATTGGCACATTATAATACTCTTATCTGATTTAACGAAGCTAGATGGAAACTCCTATAAAAGGATATTATAATCAGATGTGGTCGACATGTCTCTGGTCGAATTAATTAAATTCTTTCAAATGTTAACCCCAAGTATCGATAATACAAAATCATTCGCGCGGTTTACTAATGAATGACTTGGACATAAGTGGCGGGGAATATACCGGTACGGCCTCGGCATTCGCCTATCCACCAGCCGTCTGGTTGCTTTTGATGGACAGTTATTAGGTCGCCCGGATTGAGACTGAGTTCGTCGTTCAGATTTGCCGAGTACTGGTAGATCGCTCGGCATTGCTCCGCACGTTCAATCTTAGTCGATGATACTTCTGTACCATCAATCTGGTTGTTGTTGTCTTCCGAATGACTGCTGAACTCGTCAAAGTCGCTGAAGTCATCCTCATCCGGCGGATTTTCCGAATTGCCGTCACCAGCTGTACGATCAGCCCAATCACGGGTCTCTGCGTCTTGATCCTTAGTCAAAGCATGCAACTCGAGCTCGTCATCACTGTCTTGAACTTCAAAAGATTCATTCTTTGCCGAAGAAGGAATCTGCAAGGGAAGAGATTGCAATATATTGTCTTGTTTATTTTATCTATAAAGATAGAGCGTATGATTTTACATATTAAAGCTTAGAATTACTATTTTTGCCGTGACGTCCGTTCGCAATTAATTCAGTTCACCTCGCGATTTAAAAATAATTTTCTCTAGTGTGCTATACCTTGAGAACACTTTGCTGTAAACCCTGCTTGTCTCTCGAGATTAGGATATGCTCCGATAAAGGATGTTTGATCCGTTTGCTACCCTCCACTTCGGCAAGCGTACCGCCGACTTTGTATCTAGCTGCCTCCAAATATAACAACATCGAACGCATCTACGGAAACATACAACAATTCACATCGCGCTCGTATATACTTATGATTGGCGCAAAATAATCTCTAACTACATATTAGCGATAAATGCGTGCTTGGCGTACATGATGCAGTTTGTCCGTCACGTTTTGCGTGCTCTCATCCGCCGCAAACGCTGGAGTCTTGACAAAGGCTCGGTGTAACGTTTCCAGCCCTTCTCTACCCCGTCTTTCCCTCTCGAGATCTTGCCTTATAAGATGTAGCACCCTCACCAACGCCTGCTTTCGCCGTTCGCGATTCATTGCCAGCGTGACGTGTTCGGCGTAGAAATCTGGTAACAACTGCTCCGCGTTCGTCACATCGTGATTATCCATTCGGCGTACGAGATTTTTTAGGATCTCCAGATCCTGCGACACATTGCAGCTGCGTACGGGCGTTAGTAAGCGATCGGCGCTCTGAAAAAGTATAGATATTTGTAAAAAACTTGTGCTACATTTACAAGCAGCCTGAATGAAGGGCAAGGTGGTGTAGTTGTAGCTGATCATGATGTATAGTCACATTGCAAGTGAAGCGAGCGAACTTTCGTTTGTTCGTACTACCTGCTGTAGTCGTGGCGCGAGCGCCTGCAAGTGCGTCAAGTACACGTTGGCGAGATCTTTCAGAGCGCTCAGTCGCTCCTCCTCAAGTAGTTCCATTTGCTTCGCGCCCTTCCTCATCGTACTCTCATACTCCAGCCTGGCCCTCTCGGCTCTCACGCTGACCGTGTAGAATTCGGTGTCGGCTCGACGCGACGAGTCTTCGGCTTTCCTCCGTCTAGCCTCCAGTTTGCTCGCTTCCTTTTCCGTAACGTGATGACTCGACGACCTGTTGTTGCTGCTCTGCTGGCTTTGACTAATGGTTTGCAACCGTGCCAGATCCTGCAGTCTCTCGTTCTCGCGCGCACTCGCAAAACTCTGCTTTTTGCTCTTCGCCGCTATTCCACGCCATTCTTGAAGCGACTTAGATGCCTTGTCCACCGAGTTTTCAATGCTCTTTCTCGATCGGCCTTGCATCTCCGCTACGCCCACCTGCGCATTACATACGAAAAAAAATGCGTTATTCTTCCGTTTCTCTGTATCGAGTCCCGATCAATGTCTGTCTCTAACGTTCATCGCTATACGAGACTGAATCGTTACGTCTTTACGTTTTTGTGTGAGTAAGCGTAGTCCGCGTAAAAAGAAAGTTAATTAATGTCATTAAAACTAGTATCTTAAAATTGTCTTAAAATTAATATCATGCGTCATGTATAAATGTCATACCAATAATTATCATTTTAATATTTGCGCACTTTTCAACAGCGAAATATAATTCGTAAGAAATGAGAGAGAGAAAGAGAGAGAGAGAGAGAAATTGCCAAGAAAAATAAATTTTCCTCCCGCAATTTTTGATTTTAATTTGATCGTTTTACAACAATTGTGTCCAAGTGCGACATTGCGTAAGTACGCGGTTGTACATCCAGTCTTTTCCTTATAAATTTGGTACGATTATAAACGCACAATCACTTTCCTAGACCTATATTTACAATTAAATTCGAACTCACTCTAAGCGGTTTGGCGAGTTGTTCACTTAGCGCGATGCCCCATAGCCGATGTGCCTCCGCCGAAGCCTCCATCTCCTCACCGACACACCTCCATGCCTCATTCACACCTCCGTTGCTATTACCACCTGCATTACGAAAGAGGAAATATATCGCGATTCATACTGACAATTAGAGAAGATGGTATTGCTACGGCCATTTTGCAACTTGTAACTTGTGATTTTGCGTCAACGCACTTTCATCGATATTTACTTAAACGGAACCTTATAGACCTGACAGACTAATAAAATGGGAAACTGACAATGGGAAAAAGAGAGCAAAGCTTCTTTCTTTTAAATATAAATTTCATTTTTTTAGCAAAACTTGCGATTAATATTTTTCGTGTCGAGTCTATATATAAATATTATACTGTATATCAGGTGTGAATTTTCAATATTTACGATAAGAAAGAAGGAAAAAGTAACGATCATTATTAAATTATCAATAACTTTCACTAAAGAGAAATTCTACATCAAACTTATTCTCATGTATTACTAAGTAAAGATATAATTGCAATTATTGTACCTAGTATTATCCATCAAATGTATATAACGCGATGGACACAATGGAATAAAATTTATAATGAAAAGAATCGATAATCACCTTGATCCTTGGCGCAGGCCTTTGTCAGCTTGTTACTGAGTTTGCTGAGTCCTTTCGCATACGTAGCTTCTAGTTCGGCTCTGAAACGTATTTTCATATTTTCCTCATTGAAAAATCACGCTCACGCAAATGACGAACGATGAGAATGATAACATTTAAAAAATACCTTTCATGAAGAATCGATGCTAATTCTTTGCAAAAGTCGCCTCCTTGTTTGATATATCTTCGTACATCCTCGAAACCACCTTGTCCTCCCTGCACATGATAAGAAAGAAATTAAAAAATTGCACGACGATAAGACAAATACTTAAAAAAAAACCGAAAGAAAGAGAATTTTTTAACAACGCTTTATTTCGCTATTCTCTAGATTTTTTCTTATCGTAATCCTGATGATGATATATATATATATATATATATATATATATATATATATAAATCGGTATGTCTTCTTCTATCTTCATCGTTATCACAAAATAATAATTACACATACGCACACACACACACACACACACACAACAGAACATTTTTATCTTTTTTTAATCCAAGCTATACATATAGAATGTGAGAAAAAATATATAAATATACAGGGTCCGGCCGAATTATATGTACAAGTGGGGCACGGTGTGAAAAAAATCTCGTCTTTGACGAAAAAATAAGAAAAAAATATATAATAAAATTTTTTTATTGTTGGTTTAGCTTTTGAGAAAATCAAGTTTAAAAATCCGCTGCATACGCACGCTGTTAATATAGCTAACAATACGATTCATCGAGCAACGTATAATGTGTATCGTGCAGTGTTTTAAACAATGTCTACACGGCATTTAAAAACCACTAAGTTTAAAGAAAAAGACAAAGAAAATTTTTAATGAACAAAATTTTATTTTATGAATTACTGCAGTTGATGAAGCTGTTGTTCTCGTTGTCGGATGCACAACTGTGCTCATCCAATTACAGATGGATGAACTCTCGGCAACGTATTTCAGTTTTTCAATTCTTCGATTGCGTGATTATAATTGATGTAATTGATCTCTGTCGATATCCTTTACGTCGTGATATTTGAACGAAAACTGATTGTTCGGCTTAGTAAAGCTTACTCTTAGTAGAGTTGTTTATAAACATGATATGCGTTACACTCGATGAATCGTATCTCAGCTGTAAACAGCATGCGTACGCAACGGATTTTCAAACTCGATTTTCTCGAAAACTAAATCGAAAATAAGAAAAAATTGTATTTACATTTTTTTTTCTTATTTTCTTGATAAGAAATCACGCCGTGCCCGCTTGTACATATTATTCGGCCGGATCTTGTATATATATATATACATATTTATGTACGTGCTTATTTTTTTCTCCTTTATTTTCTCATTATTAAATCCTTTTGTATCTTAATGGACGCGCTGTTCTCTGCAACTTCGATAGGTAACACTGCCTGGGGAAAGGAAATTTCTTTTATTCAAGACTCGTTCCGGAAGCTGCAGGAATGATAAAATCGTAAAAGATTAGCTATATGGAAAGGCGTTTGTTCGTACGCGATAAACGTTCTCATAGTTATCGGATATTATTTCTTATCGTTTGCAGCGCCAAGGTGACTGACACTTGATTCGAATTAAAGCTTAATCATAGTCCAAGATAGGTGAAAGCAAGCGCGCGCGCATCGATTCTAGGCCTTGAGGAAAATCAAAAGAGCTACGTGCTAATTAGCTAGGACATGTACCTATGTACAAAGTTACGATAAATTTTGATACAATACGTATACATATAGCAAACGTATAACGTAAGACTATAAAGATCTATAAAGAACTATAAAGATAACGTAAAATTAAAAAGATCAGAACTGTCATCGCGAATTTATTGAGTAGGTATTTACATTGGTGCGTGCTTAAATAAGATTTCATTCGATGCCAATAATAGAAAACCTGCACCTTTCTACAAAGCTATTGGAGCATAGCGTGTTAAATACGACTGATAATTTTTAGTTAAGCAAATTGATTTCTATGTTAGCAGTTCTGAGATACCTGTAGATTGTTTAAAAATTTTCAAATTTTAAAACGCAATCGTTGGAGATACGATTTATAAATCAAGTAGCAAATGTAAATTACATAAATCATTAGCTTTAAAAAATATTTATAACGTAAGAATAAAAAACAAAATAATATCTAAATTAATTTTAATTAACGACAGTATGTCGTTAGCGAGCCACAATTTTACATAGCGCGTATCCAAATTTTTCATTCATCAAAATATTTCTGAAAACGAAATTATCAAGTTTCATCAATGCAAACTCGACATTTGACGATAATGTGCAATTATATATTACATAACATCTCTCTAGTGGTAATAGTATATAATAATAGTAGTAAAGATGTACGTATTAGTCGGTAAGGATATATAGATTATGTTTTCGTCACCGCGTGTCTGCATATATTTTCGCGATTATAGCGCATACAAGTTATTTAAGACATCAAAAAGTTAGTTAAACTGGCTTATAAAATCATAGAAAACCAATTAAGAATTGAGATATACTTCTAGAAAATCCGGCGCGGCACGTTCTTTCCAAATCTAATTGACAATTTTTCAGTTGTCGATGTACATCTTTTCGTCGCGTTCTTTTTCCACAGGTTTCACATATTGCACATTATTCTTGTCGTTGTAATGATATATATAATCGCATTGCGTATCGTCTAACATGCTTTTGCGCCATCGATGATTTCAAATGACCATTCTTCAGAATTAATATTACTGATAATGTTCTAGAGATTTCGATCTGACAACTTGTTTGATGAACAAAGTGAGAGAGAGAGACAGAGATCTCTCAACCAGATAATTTTTCTTGATGAATCATTGCGCAGTATATCTCGTTATCTGTGCGGAAAGACACAACGAGTTTCGAATACACTGCAGCTATACATAAAAAAAAAAATATATATATATATTTTTTTTTTTTAATGTATTGGAATTATTTGTAATTTTCACCACGATTGTTGACTGTACAATTTCGAGAAGTATACTTGTTGTTAATATTATAACAATAATAACAATAATATCTGTCTGTTAACAACAATACCTATCATTCAAAGTCATGCAATAAAATTTTACACTAGATATGTGCAACCGTTATAAAAAAAAAACAATATCGTGCGATAAGCATATCGATTATCACGCAATAGAACATCTAATAGACGTGGTCTATTTGTAACGCGATTAACAAAATGACAGAGCAACTTTCTATAGATTCGGTCTAAATTCTACCGAAAGCGTTTCTTACGTGTTATTTACTATTTGTCATTTACATTTACATTTCTATTCTCGGTATTTCAAGAGTGGGCTAATTATATCAGATGTTAAAAAAAAGTTATTAGATATTAAGAAATGCACCTGATCTACATACATACTTTACACTCGGTATATTTCACATTAAAATAACAGCTACTAGAAGTCTTCTGAAGATTGAAAGATCTCTACATCAGTTTTTATCGCAAGCTCATTCTGAACATTGTGTATATTAATTCTTCA
The DNA here is from genome assembly GCF_000956235.1 of Wasmannia auropunctata. Lineage (NCBI taxonomy): Eukaryota > Metazoa > Arthropoda > Insecta > Hymenoptera > Formicidae > Wasmannia > Wasmannia auropunctata. The sequence continues at coordinate 232,651 of NW_012027209.1, forward strand.
ATATAAAAAATTGTTTCGCTGATAGTGCCCACATAATATACACGTTAAAACGGAATGTTAATATAATGAGATAAATTTGTCTAGGTATTTGCATAGGTATATGAGAAATTTCTAGAGTCGACGATACGGCGTGAAAGTTGTAATCGGTCTAATCGGCGAATTGATAAAATGTTACATGAGGGAAAACATTCATATACATATATACACATATGTATGTATGTATAATACATATGTCCATCGTCCCATTATACTTACTTATACCATACATATGTCCACAAATTCGCTTCGCATTTTTTTCACGTTTGTCAAACGACATAATTTGCCACGGATAGCGTCTTTTCTATTTCTCGTTTCTGATTGCGTAACGCAATATCGATTATTCGGCATATACCGCAGATCAGGTAATAATTAATTATAAACGCGTGATCAATGATCGATCTGCCAAGTGACAGAGTCACTCACCTTTCAATCGCACTGTATTACACGGTTGACGATTGTTCGTTTCATTAGTATTAAGAAACAATATAAATACACACACACACACACACACAATTTATACTCTATCGTGGAAAATCTACTTGTGTAGAAATCAATGGAAAAATTTCACCGTATTATCGTTGTAAATTGCATGAAACACAAGACACGAAAAACAAATAAAAACGAGCATATCTTATCAATAAAGATACCGGTTTATATAAAATAAAAATTCGCATTTTTAGGAATCTCGTCTTTCCGCCTGTTTTTCTTGCTTAATTGCTCCCCTTAAAAAAACTATATGCGCCGTTATACCTCATGGATAAATAGCGCGTGCTCATAGCGAATACGATTATGTGCATTCACGGGTAACGGTTGAGAACGGTTGATGAAACGATTCGAGTTGGTGTAGCCATTACCAATTTGGACAGCTAAAAGGTTAATCGATACACCGATTACAACGGGTTGATGACGACAAACGGGCGTGCACTTGCAACAGGTAGATTATTTCCATTCGCTTCGTTGCAACAGGTGCGTTAGTCAATGGCTAGTCACCAGTCGATAACCATTAAATTTACCATATTATAGCGTACGTAAAATGCATATAGGTGATGTATAGCATTTTCGAAATACCTGCACCGCGATAATTCATCTTGTTGTAAGTAGTAAGTCAACTTGGCTCACTTATTGCACGGTCAATGCAATTTTAATAATTATTTATTTATTCGCACGTCCATGTCTCGTTTTGAACGTTAATACAAGTTCGATTGAACAAATATACATATATTATATGGAACGATTATATAAAGCCATGCGCTCGTATTAATGCAAATGTGCCAGTGCGGATGGGTACGAATCATCAACTATTTTAATGCGACCAGTTCTGCATGCGAATTTTCAAATAGTTTTGCCTTTTATCTCGTCATATCAGAGAATTTAATATTTATCGTTAAACAAAGAAACTTTCATCGCGACCAGCGATCCTTTGAATGGCGCGCGCGCGCACGTGTGTGTGTGTGTGTGTGTGTGTGTGTGTGGTGTGTGCAATGACTATCAGCCCGTTAAATGTCACGCCCTAATTTTGTAATAATATCAAATATACACGATACAATGCATTTCACTCTACGTAACAATTAGTTTGCGCATTATCTTGTAGGATGGTTTGTGTGACATTTTTATGATGACAAAATTGAAACTAAAATGAATTGTAAGCAAAACTGAATTTGCATTGAGGATGTTACAAAAATTCTTCATCGTTCCAATAATAATTGTCGTATATTATTGATCGATGTTGTCCGATCACGGTTATATATTAATTTCTGAGTATATAATAATAATTTGTTTATTTTGCATTTTTAACACAAAAAATTGATAATTTAGTTTACGGTGCTTTTATATCTTTGTATCGTCTAAATATGAATGAGAAAACTCCTATCATCGGCTCCTATATCACGCTATCGAAAAATCCACAGTTAAATTATATAGCGACAGTCGAAAAACAGCGCCAGTATGCAATTTTTGCTTTTCCTCATAATCACGCATCTCTAAATACGCTTACACGTGCATACGATCTTCAAGTCACATATAAGAACACGTAGGGAGACGGCAGTCAAGCGTTTTGTGTGTGTGTGTGTGTGTGTGTGTGTAAAACAAAGTCGGCTATTTTCTCCGCGTAACTTTCCCACACTTTCCATGCTTTGCTCTTGCGATGCTTCAAGACACGTTCGTGCCTGGCCGCTTAGCGCCATTTCTCTTGGATAGTCAATAATTCTCTCGATCGGACAAGCGACCTATAAAATTTCAACTTGGGGAAAGCAGAACTGGAAAACTAAAATTGGAAAACGACGATATTTTTTAGTATTAACGTTATTTCGATCGTATATAATTACAAATGTAAATTAATTATTAAACATTAAGTATAGTTTTTAAAGTTTATATTTTTTAGTTTTTATAGAACTATATCTTAAAAGATTTATGTTTTATTTATGTGTACAGATATAAATGAGATATTACATTAGATACACATATTAGAATATTTTAGAACATAGCTTAATTAATCTTTTTAAAGTCTGTAGTGAAAGCGATTTGCGATACTTTGAAAATGATGTCGTTGGGAAAAGAAACATATGAAAAGCCTTTCGTAAGAACGAAATGCGTCACGAAAAAGCGCGCAGACATTTAGATTTCCATGCATGCTCATTCTGTGTGTGTCACTGATTTATCGCGCATCCATCTCGTGAAATCTCGAAATGACTACTTTATATTTGTTGTAAAATATCTGTGGAAAGATGGCAATCGTTTAGATAACCAGTGACAAACGTGCCACGACCAGTGGAGATAAACAAGCATTTGCGAATTGGCAGAAAATCTTATTTTTGTAAAAAATGCTTGAACGTTATATAATCGAACGAATATTTTATTTACGTACATATGTATTGTATGTATATATGTACGATTGTAATACAAACATTTAAAAGACATTTTGGAGATGTATTTTTAAATTTTTGCATTATGATTACTCTTGATACAAAAATCGTTTTTTAACTTTTTTAACTTTATTGAACTCTATCGGCTGAAATTTATCGTCCTACGACAAGGTCTTTGACAATGTCACATGTGCCGATATCAAATCTACATCGATTGTAAGTTATTCTTATTTAAAAACTTTATTCGTAAACTTATATATCCGTGTTTACCAGCACGATTCTTGCGAGATGTTAAATCTACTAATTTTTAATTTTTAACGAATTTATTTGGGTTTCAGTAACGTTTCGGTCATTCGAATATGAACGGCGTGCGTGTACGGGTATACAAATTCCGTGCCCGGAATTCGCTTTAGAGTGTCAATAAAAACAAATTTGTACGCACATATATATATATAGACATCGACTAACTACATCTTTTAGTTCCGTTTGCACCTATCTCTTTTTATTTCTTTCTAACTATCAAGATATGCATCGCGTTCGATCATAAAGTTTTGATTGCAAATATGCTACAATTGCACAAACATGTCAGTGATCCTAGCAATGAGAAAGAAGCAATAAGAATGTAAAGTACCTCGTCGGACTCGTAGGTCTGCAACAGATGAGTCGAGGCCATTAATCCTCTAATTGACCCGAGCATTCTCCTCTTAATCAGACCACTTTTTCCACCATGGTCTCTCGACGCTTCAGCATCACCGCTGGTCCCCGCCGTCACTGCCGACGCCGCCGTCATCGTCGTCGTTGTCGTTGTCGTTGTCGTCGTTGTTGTCGTTGTCGTCTTCATCTCGTTGTTCTCAGTCATATGTGAGCATAGTTTCTCCATGCTAAAAGACCCCGGCAGTAATCTCGTCCTGTTATTCTCCAAAATGTCATCCGAACTTGCCGTCTTTCTTCGCAGGTTACCATGTAATTTTTTCGTGCCATTTGATGTTGTATTTTCCGAATCGGGCAATGCTGATATTGGTCTCTCCATATCGTCGGAAACATTTGCCTCCTCCGACACCGACGATAGACCAAACTCTTCTACTCTGGTGATCGAGCCAGTCTTCTGAGTGTGAGCTCGCGTCAGATCATAGAAACCACGCTGCTTGCTCTTAGATGTTCGCGCGGGAGTGGTACAATTGCTTCGCACCTTGATGCGAAAATTTTAAAAGATAAAAAAATCGATCGAAATAAAATTTAAAAAATTGACGTAAGCCAAAAATTCAATGCACGCTTTTGCGTGCATTTTAGTCGCGAGAATTTACTTATTCGCTTCAAATATTATTATACAATGCATATTTGAAATATTAATAAATAATCAATAAATATTAATAATCAGAGAGAGAAATCTTGGTAAGAAAATCTTGGAAACTTATATCGAGTTATTTAACTTAAAGTTTATTACATTGGCACTTGTTATGATCCATCATGCATCATTGTAGGATGTTCGGAAAAGTGTATAAAGAAATAATTGGAACAAGAGCAAAAAAGCTCATAATGTATAACCAAGTCAAACTCAAAACGCAATGAACCATATAAATTGTCAATTTTGCGCTTTTTAACCGCAAGTTTTACGCTCTGAATTTTTTATGTCGAGTAATTTTCCATTATTTAAAATTGACTTGAATTTAAACAACTTGGATAAACACATAGTGGATTCTAAATTTTAATGTTATCTTTGAGAATCAGATAACAAATGGATTGGAAATTAAAATTTATATACATTCTCGAATAACCGCGTTTCTGTGTTATCAATCTGCCTTTCGATCGACTTTAACTAATTCTATAGTCGTGCCAAGATTTCTTTTCTTTCCTTTTTTTCCGCACTACCTCGGGACTGAGCGCGCCGACCGCTTGCAACTTGGCATGCCTGTTGACCACTTGGCCGATCCTAGTCTTCTCCTCTCGTAGCCAGCTACGCATCCTGCCCCAAGCCTTGCCCAGTCGTCGCTTTTGCAGCCTCATCCGCTTGCTGCTGCTGCGGCTCGAACCGCTCTCCGACAACGCCGCTTCCTCGTTCGGACACTCCGGGTCTGAGTACGAACCCGACATCGACGCTATGCCAGCGTCGTAACCGTCGCTGTCCGATGCGCCGTAGCTTCTTCTACCAGATTTAAGCGATCTGGTGGAACGTTTCATTCGGCGGTCGTGTTGTTGGTTCCTCTTCTCCAGCAAAACAGTCATGTTCACAGCCTTGCAATTTTCCTGTTCAAGACTAGAAATTGGCACTTCTTCTCGCAAATTGTTCGAAGACACGTCCTTGCACATTGATTTCGGCACATCGTAAAGATCCTGACGATCCATCAGTAATGAGGAGGCTTCGCCTGATTTATTTACTTCCTTATCACGACTGGCTCGTTCTAAGGAAGCTCGACTACTTTGAATTTCCAGAATGGCGCTCTTAGGAAGGTCGTACAGTTGATTTCCTGAAAAATCAGCTTGATCGCTCGTGTCAACTTCCAGAATAACGATCTCATCGGCGTCGTTCTCGTGAAAATTCTCATCGGTGCGCAAAAAACTGAAACTGATAGTCGGCACTCCATCGGCGTCCGTCTTTACCGTCGTGGTAGCATTCAATTCCATCGTAGTACTGCATCTTTTGCCATTCTGAGTTCTCTCGTTTATGTGAGACTCGGGATTTTGCACTTCGAGGCCACAAGGCCTAACGTCCGCGCGGACTTGACTCATTGTCAATCTACTCATGACAGCCTCCGCGTTGTTCTGCGACGCCTTGTCGATGCTGTTGGGAGACAACGAGAATCCTCCAACAAAAGAGCTCGACGTTGCGGTCGGTGTTGTGCCTATCTCCGAATGCTCCTGCACGTTCGTATTTCTCTCGAAGGAGGATCTGGCCGTCGTATTTTTCTCTGCAACAAACCTTATTTCCTGTATTTCCTCATTCTCGCTGTAGGATCTTTTACAGTGACTCGCTTCATCATTCTTGATGACGTCGCGTTCCGCTTCCTCGCGGAATTCACGACAATGCACGATAATCGGTGTCGGGACGTCATACCACGTTGCCGTCGCGACACTCGCAACGCCGCTACTCAAGATCGAACTACTCTTCGCGGGAGTCCTCAGAGCTGTCAAAACGTGTCGCACCTCGTTCATCTCCCCTATATTATATATAGCTACAACTTTTCCTAGCTTTCTCGTGACGCGACGTTCGCCTCTTCGACTGCAGCCTTCCTCAAATTGGTTTTCGGATTCTCCTTGCTGTTGCTGAAGGATTGAATGATAAACGAATCACAGACTAAGTGGCGAACAAGTAAAACCAGATGTACATATTTCGGAAATGTTCTGCTTATCGCATTATCGTAATTCTCTTTAGTACTTTTTTAGAACATATCTTCACCGTAACTAATTGTAAGTAGCATCTAATTCGCTTCCTTCTTACTTCGAGCGAAGGAAAAGATCTTTTGACTTTCGATGGTAATTTCCATTAATCCGTCGGAAGAAGCAATGGATCATTTACTTTGTCTCTGCGTCTCTGACGTAAGAAAATCAAGAATCAATACCGTGACGCTGCATCTCGTTGGTGAAAGATTCTTCGAACTTTTCTTCGTATGAAAATAGTCGTGTAATAGTCTGGTTACGATTTCGGATGATACTTTTATGGCATTCTATTTTACAAACGTTATTTTGCAAACATCTTCTTTTATACGCACAAACCTGTATATCACACAAATTCCTTCAATGCATGTATTCCATGTTGTATTTATCGCACAAAAACCTTGCGCTTTCATTTCGCGTGAGGTTCGCGTACTTTGTTATAACTTTTCTGCATTTCCCAAGTTTTATTTATCGTAGAAAAAAAAAATATATATATATATGTATAACGTATATATATAGTATACACTCACTCCCAAAAAAGCGGTACATTAAAAATTTAGAAAAAATTTATCAAATTTTCAAATTATCGTAATTTGATAAATAATAAAGATAAATATATAAATAAAAATGCAAAATAAAGCTTCAAATATCCACTTTAAGAATATTTGGATGGCAATTATGCTCGGCCATTTTTTTCAATACGGCGAATGACAGATAAAATGCAAAATTGATAATGTCCAAGCAAAATATCCAAACTTGCGACGATGCATGGCGTGAATCAGATGTTGCACCCCAAAATTGGGACAAAATACATATGAAAGTATTATCTTCAAAATGCTTTTTGGCCGATTTCAATGCAATCATTTTTCGCTGAGTTATACAAATTTGAAAAAAAAACGTGTTTTTTAATTAAATTTGGAATAACAGCGAAAAATGATCGCATCGAGCTCGGTAAAGAAGCATTTTAAAGATATAACAGTTTGACTAGAATTGAATCCCATTGCATGTGTGTTTGCATATCACAAGGATAAGGACCTCGTTCTCCATAATATTTTACCAACTACTATGAAGACTTACCCCAAACCCTCCTTGTAATACGCAACACATACACACACACATACACACACACACACACACACACACACTACAATTGCACAAGGAGGATTTGCAAATGTACATTTTATACCATTTTGCTACGACACCTGATTCACGCCATGTACCTATCATCGCAAGCTCGGACCTTTGATTATTAATTTTACATCTTCCCATTTTATCCGCTATATTGAAAAAAATGATCGAGCATGATTATTATTCAAATATTCTTTAAGATATTGGATATTTGAAGCTTCATTTTGCATTTTTATTCATATTTTTATCTTCATATTTTTATTTATCATAAGTTATGATTATTTGAAATTTGATAAATTTTTCCTAAATTTATAGTGTACTGCTTTTTTTAGGAGTGAGTGTAATAAATTTTTTGGTGACAATTGAATATTTTTATATTCGAAATTTCTCGTTTATATGAAGAAAAAATATAATCAAGCCATGAAATTTTGTGCACCGTGTTTCAAGTATATTTGTTATAATTTTCTACATTCACACTGCTTATATCATGAAGATATCTCTTATAAACTTGGCTGACAACAAAAATACTGGCGAAGCCTTAAATTTCTCTGCCGAATTCTACAGCTAATTCTATAGCTAAAAGAAATTCCGTCGGCTATACAATCGTGAACTTTTGTTTGTAATCGCGTCAATCGTTAGACATCAACTTTTATACAACTTGGTTCCACGATTAACAGGAAGTACTGCACTGTACGATGCGTGATGCGAAAAAAAAAGAATCGCAACGGTATCATGGCGATAATAACGCAACGCCTTGAAGTCGTCGATTTCTCGCGCGAATCAAACATCGATACGATGAAAAAAAAGTGGCGTCGAGTAAATTTATGGGAAATGTAATTTTACGTTATTCATCTCCTCGCTTTACCAAATTTCGAATCATCGACTTGACGCGTAATCGCATATGTGGCTCATGCGACTCACGTGGAAGCACGACGACCATAACGCGATGCGGCGATCGCGATGTCGTGAGTGATCAAGTTGAAGAACGGCATCGCACGCGTTTGCTCGCTCGTCCGAAAATTATATATGTATAAGCACGCGCGTACACGTTCACAAGTGTATGTACATACGCATATACGAACGTTTTTATTTGAGCACAACGTCGAGTATGCTGATGAGCACGGAAGAGCGAATGGATGACGGTACGATCACCAATGATCACGCGCACGCGAGTCTTCACGAATCCAAACGAATGATACCACGATACCTGATGCACGATACCACGACACCACGACGCCACGACGCCACACTGTCACGTCGTCGCATCGTTGTCGGTATTACGTATTACGTAATTACGCCGAACTGTATGACGTACGTATACGGACGAGTCTAACGGGTGCGAGAACGGTGCCAGCACCAATTTTATTTGAATATAGTTATTTAGCCGTTGTTTGTTTTTTCTTTTGTTGCTTCACGCCCTCGTTGTGTATCGGCGTCCCGTCGCGCACTGGATAGTGGTTAGCGCGCGAAAGCCGGATTGGCCGGATCGAAACTGAAGCTGCAGAAGATCGGTCAATTTTGCATAGTAAGCAAAAAGTGACCGTCTAAAGCAAGGACGCGACGCGTCACGTTCGACGACATCATATATGTAATATACAGAAAGACCAATATCGTCGTTCCCAAAGAATAGAGATTCGAAGCGTTTGTACACGCGCACACGATACGCGCGCGTGTGTTGGAAAATCCAAATGCAAAATTTAAATAAATTGAATGTTCCAATTTAATTGTAAAAAGACCAGCTTTCTTGAATATAAGAGTCAATCGCAATAATAATTATATACTCTTCGCTCCAATGATTTGACCGAAAGTAATTTTCTGAAACGTACTCGTTGTCGTTAATAATCACGAATGATTTTTATATGATTGTCGTATTTTCGCGGATCTACGAAATCGATCGGTCTTGGAACAGTATCAAACGCGACTGCGGAATATCACGGGATTTTTCGCCACGTTCGTATCGAAGCGACGCGACGTGACGCTCCGCGGCGATGACTGTCGGAGCCGTCGCGTCGGAGGCCGCCTGGAAGCTACGTTATACAACCGCGAACAATTATGTCCGTATTATACCGCGTGTATACGCACACCATTTGTCGCACAATCGTGCCCACCGTCGCGTCGCGTCGCAACTCGCTCCGCGAGCTCCGCGCAAAACAGAGCGGACATAAGGCTTCATTTTATCCCAAGAATCGTCCATCCGATCTAGAAAATTAGCTAACTAACATTTCGTCCCTCCTTTCATCTCCCTTCTACCTACCGACATGCGCGATATTATTATGCGCCGGAACAAAACGATCGTTTATTGAAAACCTTGTCCTGTATTGATCGTAATTTTCGTAATACTAAATTTGTTTAGCCGCACTAATTCACACTTTTTGTTTACCTATACATATTATATTTCATTCCCTTGTCTCTTCGTGGCAACCAAAGAAAAATAATCATTTGGAGGACATATTACACATCTTTTTCCTTCTTTTTTTTATAGTTTCTTATGTACTTCCTGATACTTTACGAAATATACTACTTTTGTTATGTCTAAATTTCTCATATGAGATAGCAGAAATTTTTATAGTTCTTTAACACAAAAACTCTTACACGATACGATCACTTTGTATTCCGCTCTACAAAGTTGTAAAAATTGAGGTCACACCGGTATTCTTACACTATTGCTCGAATAAGCAACACGGTTATCACGAAACTAATAACTTTACAGACCAAAGCTAATTCCTCGCAAAATTGTCATTTTAATTTTTAAGTGCCGCATAATTTCAATTATGCGGCATAATCTTAACATTTAACAGCGTTAAAAACAATATATATCAATAATGATAAATACACTTGTGTGTATTGCATAATAAAGACAGAAATAAAAGATACGATGTAATATGGCAGGATTTGGTGTATGTATGTAATATTAGACTAAATAAATATAAAACTGAGAGAAAGAGAGAGAGAGAGAGAGAGCGCGCGGGCGATACAAGCTATATAATACAGTTTGGCATACATTATCAAGACCACATTTTCTAAATAAAATAAGCTAAATTCAATCTTTAACACGAGTTATCATTCTATATAACCTATGCTCTATATTGTATATAGAGATTTAATTAATCTTTCGCTTTTAATAAATTTCACCTTCACGTACGATTAAAAAGTGTCAAGATTTGTCACTGACAATGAGATAAATTTTGGACATCTATGATTTAGTATCGTCGATTGTCTTCGTCGTGAAAATTCGATATTAGAAAACACGAAAGCGACACACGCGAAAAGCTTCGCTATAGCTTTCTTCGACAAATAACACATATGCAAAGTAGTACGGAATAACATTGTGTACTTTAAAGTCCAAACATTATAAAGAAGAATTAAAGTTTTGTTTCGTTATATATTTCTCCCGTATATAAGATACCTGAACTCTCTTCTACGCCTCTCGATCACTACAGTGATTACGGGCAAAACGTAAAATTTTTCAAATTAACGTGATAACACTATCGTAATCGAAATACATTGTCGTTGATGCACATTTGTAGATGCACATAAACCGAGCGCGCGTAATCGAAGGCGCGTGCTGCTCATACTATGCGCGTAAAACGCGCATACGTGCACGAACGTTGCACCGAAGTCACTGCAACGAACGGTCGCGGACCGCTTGTCCCGCTTGCGGGAACGAGTGCGGAAATGCGCAAAGTCTCCACACGGAGAGAAAAGGAGGGGAAGGAGAAAGAGAGAGAGAGAGAGAGAGAGAGAGAGAGAACTGGTATGTGCACCGGCGTAACCCTAAAACGAATGGCGAGCAGTGGATAGTTTTAAGGCGACTAAACGTGTTCTAGGCGGGGGATTACGCAGTTTGTATGCGTGTTTTCTGATCTGCGGATTATATTTAGCCTGCCACTCCTTAGTCACTCCGGTATCTCTTGCCTCTCCGCTCTCGCTTGCCGGCTCGTTCGCCCGTGTCATAACGAGAGTCGCATGTGCATCATACTTCGCACCGAATCCTCGTATGTATACCTATGTATGTATGTATGTACATACGTATGTACATATTGTAAATATCATGATATACATGTATACTTAAACCGATTCAGAGCGGGGAAAGTAAGAAGGAGGGGGGGG
>NW_012027209.1:244180-276699 GCF_000956235.1 Wasmannia auropunctata
TGTAAAGTGCGATTCCCCCTGCATCCTCCTAAATCGAACGAATTATTTAACATTCAAAGTAGCCGATCTCGCGCGCGAGACAGTGTGTTTTGTCGAAAATCCAATCCTCCCCGAGCATTCGTAATTAATGAACCGTGGCCGAGGTCGCCGCGCCGGCGAAACGCGAGAACTGAGGGGGAGGGGGGAACGGTTAACGTCGCGAAACGAAGAAAGCGAACTTTACGAGCGTCGGAGTATGAGCCGCGTGCTCTCGGGGTACCTATACCTATGCCTAACGAGTCATCTTCCCCGAAGTGTAATTCTAGCGCGCGCACGAAACGATCAATCGAATCTATTGTTTGCCGTACCGTTACGTACAATGACCGCGAGCAAATTCGACATCCTTGATTGTCCGGCAAATACCGTTGGACAATTCTAGATAGTTGACGACGATCCATCGCCGTGCCGCGAGGTTAGAGATCTCGAAAGGAATGATATTTCAGAGACGGAATATTATTTCGGTGAAACTCGGAGAGAGAGAGAGAGAGAGAGAGAGAGAGAGAGAGAGAGAGAGAGAGACGTATTTATTCGCATCCCTTTTTTTATCTTAATTAATTTAAGAAAATACGAAATGAGCTCGAACGCTTGTTGTTTCTTCAATTAAAAGTTTATCAAGTTTATGGATTATTCTTTTGTATTATGAGTATAAATTTTAATTAACTAAATGCACATGTATCTTTATTAGGAAAATTTAAAATAATTGTAATAAAACGATGGCTGAAAATATGTTAATAGAAATGAGAATATTTAAATATGTTCAAAAAAATATATTAGATATTCAAGTTATTAAACAAAGTATATCCATTATTGGTGTGTGTCCATTATTTTTAAAAGTCCATATTTATACCGTATATATACGCGTACACTGTATAAATAACTAGAATAAATCAAGCATTGCGCTGTTTTGTATGCAAAAAGCAAACATTACGTTATCGTCAAAGACGCAATAATACATGCATCTTGCGATAAGAATCGATCGTGACAATAGAAAGAAATGGAACTCTGGTGACTGTGCGCATTGTGGTATGTGTGCAGTTAAATATTTTATAAATTCATACGGATCTTTTGTAAAATTTTAAGTGCATATTTAACTGCACAAGGGACTGCGCATTCGTTGAAAAGTATTGTCTTATATTTTTTTGTCATTTTCTTAATAGATTAACGACCGAAACATGGGTTTAATAGACGGTAGTAACGCGACGGTAGTACTTGCGGAAACCGTTGGACAGCGTTACATTATCGATATCAAAGGAGCGACGGTGGCAATATATGTAGAAAACGTGATAATTAGCACATGTAACACGATTTCGAAAAGTATTATACGTACATTGGGCGGAGATTATACCTATATACAAAACTAGAAAGGTGTATCAGATAACGACAACAAATCATGCAAAAGATGCCGAGAAAGTGGTGTTACAGGAAATATACGCTAGTCTAAAAGAATCATTTATGTAAAATTAATAGAGTAATTAGCTTTCATATGTGAAATTGTTGATGTAGATCTATCTTAATCTATGGGTAACAGCTTTTGAAAGGACGATATTGAAAGTATAATAAAATATTATGTAATTGACTGACAATTCCCATCATTTCTAAGTATTATCTTTTACACCTTACACATTATCTACTCCTCATTCTTGAATCATTAATAAATCATCGGGTATGCAATTCGCAATATTTTAATAGAACCAAAGATTACTACGTATATGTATAAGGTATATGTACTTGTACATTTTTTTGTCAATATAGAAAATATAGAAATTATTCTAGAAATTATAGTAAATAAATCTCGTGGAAATTATGCGCCGAATGTGTTGCGAAAAATATAGTATCGATCGAATATGATCTCGGAATAAAAAGTGATTCTATATACGTAATACTGCAACACGAGTATTTATGAACATACATCAGCACGAATTAAAGAAAATATTCGACTCGTTCTCGCCTTTCCTGCAGTGCTTTTATAAATATGTACATATTATGTATATTTGTACTTTGACTGTCGCTGCGATGAAAATTATTTGTGAAATATCTGCGAATACGATTTATCTCAAATCTTATTGCATATCAAGTACATGGCTTTTGCAAGTTTTGCGCCGCTTTAAATTACGACGATGTCGAGATAATGCCGTGTACGTCGTATATTGCATCAACAAAGTCGTCCTTATCACCTACTATATGACACATGCATTTTTACGCGTCGCATCTCATGTTTTTCTCCTTTATATAACAGAAATTAAATCTGTAAGAAAATATTTTTCGGCAAACTCTATTTTACTTACTTTATTTCGATCGTTACATTCGATAAGCATATTATTTGATTTATCAAAATTTTCATGAAATCAAGCGCAATAGTTTCAGTGAAAGTTATATCACAAAATAAATAAATGTTTGTGCAGAGAGCATAAAAATTCATCATTTCAAATATTTGTGTTGAAACATTTGCAGATTAGTCCATTCACAGAGATGATCGCAACGAAAGCGTTGTCACGTACATCAGCTGTACATGTCTTCGATGAATATATGCATGGTAGATGCGCCAATAAGATCTAATCTCACGTTAATTTTTGTAATTTGTCGAGTAACACTCCGGCACGACCAAAGCCGCGCTGCGTTAGCGTAAATTTAACTCGAAATCTACCGCCGCGAATCTACCATGACAATTCTGTACAGCAAAATAGTAATTCTATACTACTTCCCTACAAGAAGGATAAAATCAATGGACAAATATAATCATTGAGACCCATCCTAGTGATCTCCTTCTATATATATTTTTACCTCTCCTCTCTTCTTCTATATCTACTTACAACTTGGGGCACTTGATCGTAAAATCTTGACATTCTCTCTTATGACACAGCTCTTTATTATACTTGTCGAAGTAAAAATTATTCAAAAAGTCGAGATGAAAAGCGTAAATTAAGGGCCATTAAATTGGTTATTCAATCAGTTTAAAGGGACAAGAATTGCGCGAAAGGAACAATTTTAACTTTTCGCGTGGACTATTTAGAGATCGAGTCACAAAATTAAATAAAAATTCTGTAGAGCCAAGACAATTTCAAATTAACTGAAGATAAGATAAAATCTTATTATTCACTTTGTATTTACTTTATATTCATTACTTGCACGAAGACGTTTATAGAATTTAGAGGAAACGCAGAATATCTTGGAAATATAATATATTCGTGTAAAAAATATACATATATATATATATGCGCCTTTTTTTCGCGACACATTTGACGCGCTTCAACATAGCGGATTTCGAACACGTGTCGCGTATCCGGCACATCGAGATGAGAAGCCGAATACAGCTAGTGCACCGTTAATAACAACGCGCCTTTTCTTACTGACCACATTGCTGCACGTTGTATGTACTTACGTGGGAGTTTTGCTGGGACTTGGGACGGATCCAACCGGAGATCCAGTGACGTGAGACCGGAAACATTGTGACGTCGCGTCGTCGTCGTGCTGGTGTGACGCGTGCCCATGTACGACCGCGTTATCGTTAATTTGTACCGACAATTGTCGAAAAGTAAGTACCTATACAAAGTGGCCTATCGAGCGAGCGATCTCTTTCAACTTTCAACCTTTGTCTCTCGCAATTACATACAATACTTTACAAATTCAAATTTTTATTCTTTAACATTTGAATCTAATTTCCAAGGTATTAATTAGACTAACCAAATAGTTAAGATCAAAACTCATAATTCTTGACTGATAATCCTTGATGAGCTGAGCACTGAGTTTAACGATTTCAATCAATAGAGCAATATTGTGAATCGCCATTGAAAAGCTTGGACGTTTTACGCGAGGTAAAGATAAAAAATTACTGATGATAATGCGGCGTCCGCACGTACAAAACCGCATTGCTGCTTATCGCTTATTACTAATCATCACGTTATCTAACTTGACAAATTTCTCCAAGGTGTCCACGTTTCTCTCTCGAATTTTAATCGATTCTAACAAGTACATTCTACTATGTAGAGTGGTTCAAGATACAAATTCTTTTGTACATGTTCGAAATTTCACTATTATACACATTTAAGAGTCGATAGTACTCGAGCGCTCAATGAACCGCGTATAGGTATGTATTGTACATTTGATCTACAGTATATTGACCTTTGACGAGTCAAAAGTATAGCTTAGTGAGCTTTAGAATTTATTCTTCTTTAATGCGCGCGTTTGTCACAATACAACGGTGCAATCTGCTACGTACTTTCTTTATTTCATAAAAATTACTCGCGTAAAAATTTTAATCGCTGCATATAAAGTGATAACATCACCAAAAGGCTTCCTTCTCTCTTTTTTTGTTGTAGAGTGAAATGGGGAACGATCAACAACATTAACAGTGGCTAATTGACGCGTGTAAAACTATCGGCCAGATGTTTTTCTTCGCAATCAGTCTATAGTTTCGTCTATAAACATGTGGAACGCAGAGAGAAAGATAAAAAAAAGAAAAAAAAAGAAACAATAAAGAGAAACGTTATCCTCAGATAATTACACGCCATAAACCTGTCGTCCCGCGCGGAATATCGCGGAATAACGTGGAATAGCGCGTAAGCACACCGCGCGCAAAAACGCACGCAGGGAATTATGCCCCGTTACATCGTTCGGTAAAACGTTGATCTTTGCGCAAGACGCACGCGCTTAATTCGTCACCTACTTTGTCATTGGATTTCTCGACAAATTTCAAGTCGGTTCTTCTCGGTACAGTTATATTTTGCGAGAAATGGAGAATAAATGTGGACTTATATATATCTTACTTATTATATATATATATATATATATATACTTAATGTAACTTTTCAAATGTAAGTAATGTAATATATATATATATATATATATATATTACATTACTTACATTTGAAAAGTTACATTAAGTATCTTAATGATAAAATGTTTAGTATTTAAATAAACAGAGAAGGATCAAAATATCAGATTTTCAAAGAGGGCGTGGATGATTAATCATCCGATTGATAATGGCAATACAGATAACATTAACAAGTTTTTCTTGTTCAAAGACGAACGCGTATAAAGTCATTTCCTCTGATGAAGACAAAGAAATCACACGTGTACGAATTGTTACGCGTTTTACGTCATGTCAATGAGTCTCTTCGATCAGTTCGATAATTCACGCGATTTTGTTAAATATCGCTTGACTATATACGAGGTTGTTACTGGAGGTCCAAAATAGTTTGTCCCCAACTAGAATTAAACTTCTTGCAATGTATCGACAAGTTACACTTTGTCAAACGTAAAACGAGTTTTCCAAATACTATAAAGATTCGTACTTATCTCTCTCAAGAATGATAAGTATTTGAAATAAATATGAGATTAGTTTTCGACAAAGAATGAAAAGAGACTCAATTAATTTGCATAGATCAGTTCTTTCGTACAGCAGGTAGACATTTATCGTTAGGTAATCGATACAACGCTATCGCGTAGCGGTACTGTAGTCTGTCCGCTGTCGGGGCTAACCGGAAGCGTCCACCGGAACCGGTATTTCTTTCAACGTGCCATCCGCCATCAAGCTATTACAAACGCAAAAAAGAACACACGTGCGCAAAAGTGCACGCTCTAAATATATAACAGGAGGTAATAACTACATATTATTCGTAAAAAAAAATCAATGCTTGCTGGATGCAGATTTATCAGAAACTTAATGTCGTTCTTACTCTCTTACTTTCAATTGTATCACTAGTATCGAAACTCCCAGCGTGTAATCTTATGGATTTAATCTATATATTAGGAGTGTGCATTAGTTTTGAGGGATTTTTTTTTCAAAAATTAATTTATTATACGAATATCTTAATGACCGTGACCAAAATATTTTCCTTCGTTTTCTATAACTTTTTCTGGCAAGAGATGGATACCGCGACGATAAAAACATTTTTCTTCGGAATTGATACAATTTTTTTCAAATTTTCGCATTTTTTCGAAATTATGAAAGTGCGTATTCTCTGGAGCATATATGTTGTATCGATCAGAACAAGAGATAATCAGCGGGGTGCGGTAAGACTTCCCATTTCAGCTTTAATAGCGTTTACTTTACTAATAATGCAACATGAGGACGAAAATGCCGTTTACGAAACTCCATTTTTAAGATGATACAAACACGATGTTTACTGCGTCTATTGTTAATAAATGATTAAATATCATGAAGTAATGTTAAAGCATTAAGAAACAATAGCTGTGATTGGAATGTCTTCGACAACACCGACATTAGTGCCATTATCTTGCAAAACCTTTAAAACTAATGCACACTCCTAATAATTCTATAATCTATAGTAATGTAAATTCGATGGTACATATCAATAAATGCATCTATAGTCTAGATCATCAAATATAAAATGTAATGAGTCTTGAAATCCAGAAACCAATTTTCAAATTTATAATGGAATTTTCGGATCTACAAACAAATGTTGAATTTTCGAATTGTAACTCTAAAATCCAATTTCTCAATAACCACAAAAAAATAATGAATACACATTATCAAAATTATAATTTCCAAATAAAATGATAACGAATATGCACCAGCGGAAAAGCAGCATCTATCGACCAGCAACCTTTACTTTACAAGATGAAAAATTATAGCAACCGCGCGTTCACTCGATCTGCTTCAATGCCCTCGGCGCAATGTAAGATGACTGGTTTACCAATCAATATAGTTTTCCTCGTATTTTCTCACACTTGGACTTATACCTCGCAGAACTATATACATGCATGTGTGCGTGTGCGTGTGCGTGTGTGTATGTGTGTGTGTGTGTGTGTGTGTGTGTGTGTGTGATAAACATATACTCGTAAAATATTATAACTGGCCTATATAGTAATAAATATAACTCACTCACACAAGCTTTAAGAATCCTGAACTTCTTTCAATGAAAAAAAAGTATCAAACATCTCTTTCAACTGTATAGTATTTATATAAGATATATATATATATAGTGTCTCGATTGAATCTTCGAACGCAATTATCTCCCAAACTATTTGTTATTTCAAAAAATATTTCAAGTAAAACTCATTTTATTTCGCGAAAGGGACATTTTTTGATGGTCACAGATGTTTTCTAAATAAAGGCACAAAAAAGATATAAAGATCACCTCCACTTTTTTAAATAAAATTACGTAATTTTATTTACATAATATGATTTCTCTAATTATTCTGCGTATAAAAATATTGGGTAAAGTTAACGAAAATTCAATGCTTAAAGATATTTCATATTTTATCATATCATATTTCGACATAAAATATGAAATATCCTGTAAAAATTATTGATTTCCTCATAATTTCTTCATTAATACTTTCTTTAATACTTTTATGTACAGAATAATGAGATGAATCGATTGGTGTAAAGAAAACACAGAGTTGCTTTTAAAGAAGAAATATTTAATTTTACTTTTTTTTTAAAGCACTTGTGTATTTGCTTTACGCCAATCGATTCATCTCATTATTCTGTGCATAAAATTATTGATACAATTATCAAGAAATCGATACGATTTTTTACGAGATATTTCACATTTTATGTCGAAATATAGTATGATAAAGTATGAAATATCTCGTGAAGTATGGATTTTTCGATAGCTTTACCTCAATACTTTTATATGCAGAATAATTAGAGAAATCATTTTATGTAAAAAAATTACATAATTCCATTTAAAAAAGTGAAGATGAAGTGACTTTCTATCTTTTTTCTATCTTTTTTCTTCCACCTAAAGAAAATCTGTGATCATCAAAAGATGTATAAAACATTCTTTTGATGATCGAAACAAAGTAATATCCCCTAGCTTGAAACATTTTTTTTGGAATAACAAATAGTTTGAGAGATAATTGTGTCGAAAGGTTCAAATGGGACACCTTGTATATTAGGGTTGGACAGAAAGTCTTTTCGTATTTAAATTCGTAAATACAAAAAGATTCTTTGACCAATCTAATAATACGCGACTATAGGCTTATATTATATGTGTATAAGAGTAGATAAATATGTAATTGTGACGTTCGATTATTAGACAGATAAAAGAAAAGTCTCGTAAATAAACTTCACATAATGGTGTAACGATAAATGTATATAATATACTGTACTAATATACTGTATGTATATTAATATATACAATTATAAAAACGATTGTAAACTACAATTGTTTCTAAATATAGCACATACATTTCGCGTTTCATCACGGAATTTAAAGAGATAGATATTTCGCTATCATCAGATGACATACATACGATAAGCGATACAAAACGTAAATCGATAAAGAAAAACGTTGAATCACGATGGAAAAATAATGTTACAACAAATTGACATCGTTTCGTAATCGAGTAATAATGCTTCGATACATCGAAACTTTTAAATTGTATTTGATTATTTATTGAACACTATACATATAAGCACATTTTGTACTAACAATAAGACATAACTCAAAACAGAGACATTTAATAGCAAAGAAGAAACTGTACTTGAACGAGAATAGGACTGTTTAAACTGTTTTTTCTACAAAAATTTTACTTGTATCTATTATTTTGGTGTTATTTTTTCAAATTTCATAATTTTCTCAACTACCTATATTCAATCTGCGTTATATGTTCAACTTCTTTTCAGCATCAATGTGACAATTTTATAATTGCAATCAAGTTTTGATTTTAATTGGATGATATTGTGATTAAAATCACACTTCACAATGATAAATACATTCGGAATTTTGCATTTTGGAAGCATCGCTTAAGAAACTGTTCAAAATTGTAGGAAAAAAAAAACGAAAAGTTAATCCCAAGGAAACATAATCAATGTTCATAGCTTCTCAAAGTTTCTCTTTTTTTGACGATATGTCGAGATAAAAGTTTGACACAAGATAAATTTACCGTGTTATTGTCATCGCAGTGCAAAGTCAGTTGAGTGTTCACCATTTGCCATTGCAATGTTGTAATGCGCGGGTTTGTGCACTGTTTGTATGTACGTGATAATTAATGCTGACGGTTAACTGTATCACCGGCGTATGACACTTAGGTCACCGAGTCTCGAGAATTTCTAACTGCAGTTTTTACGCTCATCGAGGTTAGATCGAGGATCCTGATAAATATGATAGAGCCGTCTATCAAAAATTTTACTTGCCATAAATATTACATAATCAATGTTCAGTCAGTATACTATTAATAATTATTAATAGCAGTTGCCGCCGTGTAACATGCGAAAGGATGCGTAACGAGCGAGTTGAGAGAAATTCAACTATATATCTATTTGTACATCTTGTAAAAAAACGTCAAACCGCGGTTCACTTTTCATTAAATTGAGTTTTTTCTCTCAAGTTTCTCTCTTAGCAAATTATTGATTCCTATTTAAATCATTTTTAAAATGACAAGGTCGTAAAATTAATTATCAATCAATTTTAACTTGCATCTTAATAATTAAGATTGTTACCTGCTGTAATTCAAATCATGCGTATGTATATGTAAAAATAAGTCTTAATTACATCGGCAAAGTAATCTTCCTCAAAAGATCCGCTAATAGTCCGAGTAAGCGATAAAAATTTACAACGTTGCCGCTTGTTATAGCGCGCAACGTGTTTACCCACGATTTGACACGCGCTAGACACCCAGTATATCTCATCAATATAATCTTTCGCGCCTAAGTGCAGAATTGCATTCGTGGTGCCGGTTGCAAGATCGGACGTGAGACGTAACGGCTGTACAGCGCGTAAAGTTCAGCGGCAAAGCCTTTTGCTTCGTGGCAATTTTATTCGATTATATAATTATATCGAGTAAGCCTTCAAACGAACGTCGGGGATGGGAAGAGACGAGAGAAAAACGAGAGAGAAAGGCTGAAAAATACGGATACCTCACAAACAACTTCCTCCCCCCTTCACATATACATCAGCAATGTTTTTTTTTTACTTGAAATTAAGAAAACGTAAAAATCGCGCGAAAAAAGATAAAATACACATTTTGTCACTAAAAAAAAATTAGTATATATTTATGTACATATATACTAATATCTATAATATAACATATATAATCCATATCAACCAGATAAATAATAAAATTCACCATTTCACTATAGAGGTAGGTGGAGATAATAAAGATTCGAATTTTTCGGAGGACCAACATAACGAGAGTCTCAAGTATAATTTCGCTGCGTCGGGTTTCCGTAATTATAAGAAAATTATAAGAACGACAATGAGAGTATATAATATCAATGCGGTAAATCAAAATTCATTGGACCGAGATCCAAGTAGCAGAAAGCCCCTCAGGGGTGAAAGTCTTATGTCAGAGACATACATCTTATTATGCCGGACAAGCGCGTGACCCACGCAGCGGAACGGATTCCGCTCCCACGGAAAGTTGGGGAACGTGCTCTCCTCAGAGAGAAAGAGAGAAAAAAAGACCCTCTCAATTTCGCAACAGTGCACCGTATGCGCCTGCAGATGCACCTGCAATCGAAGAATGTCATGCGTTCTCGAAAGTAATCCCATAATGGTTCCCATAATGATAATCGCTACACGCTGATCGATTCACGTTTCACAAATGGCCACTTCGGTATAAGAATTAATTGTAGCAGAATTGAATCGACTCCTTTCTATTATAATACATTCGCTATTCACAATCACATTAAACGTTTCATAAAAATTTTTGCTATTCATTTTAATGATGATTCTATTATATTTGATCATATACAATAATATTATATTGTATCATTAAACTATTAATAATATATTGTCGCTGATTATTAACGCTGATTTACATTAGATTTTGACTCAATTCCTTGTTAGGGCGGTTCAATTGTTTTTTTTTTAGACAGTTTTTCTTAACATTTATAAAAATTAATACATTATACGTATAATTTATTGTACATATAAATTATTATATTTAAGATACGTTTAGAAAATAATCTACACACAAATATTATGATATATTTTTATATTATTATTATGATATATTTTATATTATTATAATATTTTTGCAACTTGCAACCACAGACGTCTATATGTATAATAAACTATAATACATCTATATATAGATGACTGTGCTTGCTACAGTGCAAGATGTTTCAACGCGGTTTCTACATTGACTACAGATAACTTTATCGATATAATCCAAAAATATCGCAATCAATCGATACGAATATGTTACCTTCTTTCAGACGAACAAACACGTTGCGACATAAACAAGCAATAATTTAATAATTATTAACTTATGCGATAGCCATTGCAAATGGAAAAAAAACTTAAAATTTTTACGTTTCCTTGAAAATGAGGCGGGCGAAGGCAAACTTGTTCCGATTATCCGATGATACTTTCACTCATTTTGATAAAAAAATATATATATATAGGAGAGAAATGCACGTATTTGAGCCTCGTAAACATTATTATTACTTCGGCAGATGCATTAATGAGATATGAGATTTTCGACCTTGTAACACATTGCCTTTTGTATTTTTCTACGGTGTATATACATTGTTTCTGTCCTGTTGTGAATTTCTGTTGGTTACCGCGAATGCGATTAACCGAGATTACATCACGTTTCCAAAGAGAAAAGCAGACGAACAAGAAAACATAAAATAAAATAAAGATATAATATATGTATAAGATGTGTATGCCAACGCGAATGTCATCGGCCGGAAAGCACGATCGATTTCGATTTTTTGGTAAATTATATTCCTCGACGAATTTATTTCGGAGATTTGGAAGTAGATATGCCGAATACTACTGTGAATGTAATCGCAGCAGACGGCATTATTCGCGTTGGATGCAATTCCATTGCGTGGAAACATTGCGCTTGAAATATGTATCGAGCATCGACATGATGGTTACACGAAAATATACATAAGTATATAATTATCCGGAGTTAGTCATTATTCGTGGATAATAACCGATTGACCGGTTACATTTGGATTTGTATCGTCGCAATGCCGCGATGCACTGATATATACACGATTATTACCTAGACGCGGAACTGCGATTTTGCCGGATTCGTGCAGAGGATAGAGTGAAAGCACGTTGTTATAGATGTACCGCTTTTACCGCAGCCATACTTGGAGTTTCTAGCTTCACAGAAGCGTATCTACGGGCGCATAGGCGCATAGGCGTAGCCAAGTAACTTGTTATTCGTATGGATAACGCGAGTGACTTGAGCTGTCGTTCTTTTGGTTTGATAATTATTTTTAAAATAATTGCAAATGGCAAATTCGCGAAAGGCTATTACTATTTATATCATTGACTTTATTGCACGAGCAAAAGATAAATTCTGAGAAACGTACCGTAGATCGCGTGACGGTATACTTATTTAATGTAACGGTAATTAAGAGTTACGTTTTCTCGTCGTCTAGTATATGTACCGATATAATGTAGGTATATGCGCGTGTTTGTTATTTTAAGGTGTGGCTGCGATAATTAAAAACGACTGGAAACAAAACAGAGAAATTTAACGTAGATATATATATATAGTGTGCATCGCACACGCACTTACCGCGTACTTGTCCTTGTAAAAGATCGAACTCGTCGACATGGTGTCTCAAGCCTCTCAATCGATGCTCGTAATGCTTGCTTCAAATCGAAGGTCACGTCGTTAGCTGCTCATCATCATCATCCGTACCGTCATCAACACCGAACTTGTTTCCACTCCGAAAATACTCGTTGCACTCACACCTCGAATCGCGGACCATGCACGGACGATATCGGTAACGCGATACTAGTATCGATGTTGATAAAATGACAGGATAGAAACATTTATAAAATTTGACGTTTGACTTATAACGTTTAACGTCGTATCGCGCGCGCGTTTAATACGTTTATATATATATATATCTTTTCAACTTTGTACGTATCCGAGCGATATGTGATAAATTCTTGTCTACATGTACCTACTTTAATTGTATCTTTTCGTTGTATATTTTTCGACACCGGCTCGGAGAAAAAAAGCGTTGGAATTTCAACTTGGACTATTTTCCGCGTTATAACTGTTACCTTTTATCATCGATTACATATAAAAGATTAATTTTCAAAAATATATATAGATGTATACTAGAATAGAATAGCGGTATAATGTAACAATAATGTCAAAGAAGTACGTTATATATATCACCTAATTGTTTCAATACTTAAATATTATTTGATCATCGTTCGATCATATTTTCGTCACCGTTATAACTTTAAATCACGTTGCAAATATACTTTATGAAAATATAAGACATATACTTTTTGAGAGCATCTTTCTTTCAAAACACGCGATTCGTCTATATTCCTTACATTCGCGACGTATAGCTTAAATGTGTATATAATCTTCTCTTTAATATCTCTCTTAATTCACGTATACTATTTTGCGTTAACGTATTTGCTTCTCATATTCCTACCTTAACGAGAAGATTTCGCCCGCGCAGAAAAAACCTGCGTACGTCATGTATACATACAACATACGTCGTATACTGACAATTGCTGACAATGAGAAGCCGCGCGACACTGCACCGTGTTGCGTCGCTACGACCGCTACGTTTCACGTCGTACGATCGATCGATTGATCACGATACAGGAGGGACGCGCCTTTTCACACGCTTCTCTTATTACGTAGCACTCGCTTCGCTCTTCCCATGCATACATGCATGCATGCACGCACGATAACGAAAGAATGGACGCGCGCAGCGCGGCGCGGCGCGGCGGATGGCAAATCGCACCTGAATCGAACCTGCGGGCGAAAGAAACTGCTGTACCCGCGTCCGCGTGTCCAGTTAGTTCGCGGTAAAAGAATGGCTCCCCACCGGATTTCGTCTCCTCTCCCCATGCCCCTTCTCAAACGTATGACCTACAATCTGTAAACTCTGACTTAAACTCTGCCTTTTGTCTCTATATATGCATTGTGTGTGTGTGTGTGTGTGTGTGTGTGTGTAAGCGCACACAAATTATTTACATATACTCAATATAGTAATTTATTTATATATATATTTATATGTGTGTGTGTGTGTGTGTGTGTGTGTGTGTGTGTGTGTGTATACGTACTCATCCGCACTATATAATGTGACTTTTGTTAGTGTGCCGATTCATCGCGAAATCGACTTTTTCTTTCCTTATCGTTATATATCACCACGGCGCGGACGGTATCGTCGATTTTCACAAGTAGCCTTCTCCTCGCCAAGAGAATTAATATATTATTCGTAATAAATTAATGCGACGAAAATTTTCATTTTCTCTCTTGCCCCAATACCACAATGAATTTCAGAAAAAGTGAAATTGGAAAAGTTTTTTTGTCCATGCACCCTGCATGTATAATTAATTTTAGAAAATCACAAACAAACATTAAGAATACAAATGTATCTGAATCAATTGCAGTATCATCTTAATTATTTTCTCTTGAAATACATAAAGTAAATAAAATAATTAATCTCGCGATATAATAAATAATTAAAATATATATTCTAGTTGTTGCAGACAGAATATTGAGAGCTTATAGGCAATAAATATACAAATTTATAGGTTAAAATATATGCAATTGAAGAACAATTAAGTTCAATTAAACGATCAATCAAACTGCTCAATCTATGGTTAATAAATTTACGTATGGAAAAATCAGTTGTTAGGCAGCTCACGCGTTTGCAACGTAATTACATTGTATTACATGAGTTAAACGAGTTATTTTCTTACGAGAAAGATATATGAAATAATTACACGAACAATACTATAAAGAAAATAAAATTCGTAATAAAAACTCGTAAAATATAAATAATAAATTCATTAATTCATACGGAGAAACGTACTCTTTGTATAATGGCCATGAAAACAAAAACTTAACGCGCTCTTGAGACGTTCACAAGCTGGTCAATTGGCCGAAAGAGACCCGCGACCGAGAGTCATATCGTCGACTGTCGAGGGCGAGGCCGGCAAGGCGAAGCTGGCGAAGGCGTCGAGCCGAGCGACGAGCGGGGCCACAGACGCCACAGTGGCCAGTGGCCACACCGCGATCGGCACGATCGAAAGTTTCATAAGAATATTGCAATAAGAGATATCTCGAATTGCAATAATCTCGAATCTCGAATGACTCGAATCGAGTCCGCGGCGCGGCGCGGTCAGCGCGGCCGTGCATGAGGTTGAGGTGTGAGTGCGCTACGTGCGCTGTGTGTTTGTTTCGTTCTCGTTGCGTGCAAAGCCGTCGGAAACATGACGCAAGAAAGCCAGTAAGTATCTTAGAATCGACATAAATTGGCGTGGCGGTTCGCGTCGTCAAGTCCGATTTCACAGATTTCGTAGTCGCGTGTCCGCGTACAGCTACGGATAATTGCGCCACGGACGTATAAATGCCGCTCCGTGCTTTTCGGAGCATCGCCATGTTGG
Organism: Wasmannia auropunctata; assembly: GCF_000956235.1. NCBI lineage: Eukaryota > Metazoa > Arthropoda > Insecta > Hymenoptera > Formicidae > Wasmannia > Wasmannia auropunctata. The sequence goes on from NW_012027209.1 coordinate 259,528, forward strand.
TGGGATGGTTTTATTGATTCTCCAAGTTTCTAGACGAGCGATACGACCTATAATCGCGGTGGTAATCTTTCTTTCAAGCGACAATTCGCATAACGCGGTTATTCGCTTGTGTCACTTTCCGTCCTCCTCACGTCGCCACGTCTTTTTTCCGCTGTCCTTTCCTGTTTACTTCCTTCGTGTGAATCCATCGTGTGACTGGTCACGATGGCGCGCGCGCGCGCGCGTGCCGGAGGACGATGGGAACCGATGACTCTCGTTTCTTGCTGCAAAAACGTTCGTTGCGCGTTTCATTTTGCAATGATTAACGCGAGATGAGCGAATCTCTTTGCGTTAATGCGTCGCGCGTGATAATTATGTCACGCACACGTAACACGACTCCAATGTGGATCGCGGAGGCGTCGGTTTAGTCCCGAGTTTTTGTAACCCTAACCTATACAAGAGTACAACAGGTCCTCTATATAGAGTACGCACCGTACACACGTGGAAATCGGCCAATTTATTTGCGCGATTTTCCAGGATACGTAATATACGAGCGAAATGATGCAGGAGATATAGTTTTTTTTCTAAATATAATGCTAGATGATGTACTCACCACTGTGAATATAGTGACGATAGTGTTTCAATCACACAAGTATAATATAGTTACAACAATAAATAAAAATAATCATGAAAAATGTAAGAATTGACGAAGAAAGAGAGGGAAAAAGAAAAAATTCAAATACGATCAGAGATCGCGGAGAGCCTCTCAATTCAAATTTCTTTAAATTATTTAGTTTTATACCTAGATTCGTGTACAATTTTTGCTTTTTTTCTTTTTTCAAATTGGCGGATAAATCTTATTTTTGTTAGATTAAAGGACAATTATGAGCAAGAAGAACCTTTATCATTGCAATAGCATATAATTGTTAAAAAAGATTTACAGAATTTTATTTTTTTGGTTACCGTAATTCTAGAGTAATTGTAAAAATTTCAAGATTTATTCTTACTCTGTATTTAATATTTTCCATTTCTTTGCAACTTTTAGGATACCTCCTCCACCAGTTATGTGGGCTCAAAGAAAAGATGTCTTATATGTCACTATCTGCTTAGAAGACTGCAAAGATCCTACCATCGAAATTGAACCAGAAAAGATATACTTCAAAGGAGAGGGAGGCACAGATAAAAAAATGCATGAGATAACGATTAATCTGTACAAAGAAATTGAGCCCAATAAAACCATAAAAAATTTGAAGGGCAGGACTTTTGAGTTGGTTCTTGCTAAAAAAGAAGAGGGACCATATTGGCCACGATTAATTAAAGATAAAACAAAGGCTCATTGGTTAAAGAGCGACTTTAACAAATGGAAGGACGAGGATGATACCGACGACGAAGGTAGTCCGCCAGATTTAGAAGAGGTAAGAATGTACTTATACGTTACATATATTTGCAATGTAACGAATCATAAGGCATAATTATGTATTCTTTTTTTTTTTTTTTTTTTTTTCATTGATTAATAAATGCTTCTTCGCTCCGCATTTTCGCAGATGATGCGACAGATGGGTGGTCTAAGCGGCTCGGGCGATAGTAAGCCAAATTTTGACGATTTGGACGAATTAGGGGACAACGACGCCGATAGCGACGATGAAGATCTTCCCGATTTATATGACTAAAGATAAAAATAATCATACACATCGATCAAGTAATTAATTACATTAAAGACAAATGGCAACCTAAGGATAGTGCACGACCGGGCAATATTTCAGTAGGCCTTGCTGTTTGTATCTTCAATTGCAAATTTGTTAAAATGACCGTGTTGCAAGTAGCAAACGGGGCGCGCAAACTGGACTGAAGAAAAAAAACCTGTAAAGATGCAGTGCAGACGAACAGTAATACAGCTCTCAAAGGTCCTCCACAGGTCTCCCCCGCCTCCCCTATTAGCCTGTAGTTCATATACTAAGTTATAATGGACAAGCTTTTTTAATAATGTACTGTGTAAAGTAAAAAAACACAAGAAGATAAGAAGGGAAAAAGAAATGAAAATAAGCAAAATTATCTATGGAATTGTTCATTTTGAAAAATCCTGCAAGCACTATTGGCAGCACGTGATAAAATGTTATAAATGTTGTCTGAGATAAAAAAAATATCAATACTTTATTTACTCTGTTTCTCTCGATTAAATCGTTCCGTCTTACTCTCACTCTCCATTCCTATTGGAATATCCCTGTTCTCCGTGAACGTGAACGTGAAGACAAGAACAAATTGAGAGTGTGTTGGGTTACAGCAACATGGCAAAATGTATAGACGTTTATATATATATATTTTTTAAATATATATAAGTTGCAAACTTGTATCAACCCACTAGGTAACTGCAGGGTATCGCGTTGTCGGAGGACATATAAATCATGATGTAACGCTGCTGTTAAGCACGTCTAGCATCGGATCATTTAACCAACGATACTAGACGCTCCGCGTAAAGCCAGATATCCAGCCGTTATATCCATCGGTAAACTGCGAACTGTTGCGAATTCTTCGGCGGTGGCATAATACAATTTAGTTTGTGGATCCGTGTATCGTGCCTATAAATGAATTGCAACTTATTTAAATGCAATTTACAAGTTACAGCATTAAAAAAAAGTATAAAAGTTAAGGCTAGTTGGTAAATATCATCTTAGCCATTTCTATACTCTCACCGGCAATCCAGAAATATCCGAGTACTTTTTTGCAGGTTTGAAGCTCGGCGGTGCATTGATGGAACTGTCTGAAATTTACCAATTTATAGGCCTGTTCTTTATAGCTGAACTGGCTGCATTAGTTCTAATGTAAAAAGAAAAAGATAAATTGTCAACTAGTGCACCCAGTTGAGCTATAAAAAACAGGCCTAATGTGTTACAATATTCTCTCTCTCTACCTCTCTCTCTCTCTGAATATTTAATACATATTACGAAACTGTTTTACTTTTTAATTACATGCAGATTATTTGAAAACGTCTTGTTTAATTATTTCCGACTAATGTATAAACGTAACGATGAGAGGAAATAAAAATTCTGTCACACTTGATACATACAGTGTTTTACTGTTGTTGGCCATAGTAACGAACGCTCCTGAGCTAAAACTTGTTTCAATGACCGCCAAGTGCGTTTTTTCCCAGTGGTGCTAGTCTGCCGAAATTTTTGTTGAAACATATGATTCTTAAATACGGGCTGCGGTTTTTTATTAGCCTCGATTATTTCCTCGCTCGCCATCTCTCGATATCTTCTAGGACAGATAATAAATAAACGAGGGCGATTTTAGATTCCTTTTGAAATGAGAGAATTTTTATCAACAGAATCGACTGGGAAGTGTTGGAAAAAGAATCTTTTATATTTGCAGTAATGAAAATAAAGAGGGTGCAAGAATACAATAGCTACATATCGCTTTGCGGTACCTCGCAGCAGTGAACTGCGCGCAAATTATCATCTCTATTCAGAAATCAGAGTCTGATGAGATAGATTTCAAGCAAGAAGTTGTATTCACCCTTTAGTATTCGTCATGAAAATTTTAATACATTTTGCAGTGTTGTCGACGAAAATTGTAACAACAAACGCTATATACGCACACGTGGCTCGTAACAAGCTATCGCTTCGACATTTTATCGCTCGTATGTACTTTAAATACCATGAGTGTATATATATATATATATATATATATATATATATATATATATATATCCTTATTTTATCTCAAAATCTTAATCGTAAGAAAATTCCAATTTATAAATTATCACCGATTGACAGACTAGCGAGAGGTTAGGAGTTTCGATTAATCTGAGTTTAGATTAATTGTATACGATCTTAAAGCAGCAATACGCGAAGAGACGTAGATTAAATTTCTGGAAACTTGCATCGGTTTTGTCAAATGATAGATAGATGCATAGAGAAAAAGAGAAAGTCGATATAAAATGAATCCACGCTGATTCTCGCACGTTTACAAACGTAAACATACCAGTGGCACACCAGTTGAGAGAGACGAGAGATCAGTTTTGTTTTTATTTAAATTAAATCTTTCTCACGCTGTCTCGCACTCTTTTATGTTTAATTATACATGTCGTTGCGTTATCGATAGATGGGATATTGAATACGTGCGGTACCTATCTCATACATTTCACTTTTCTCTTCTATTTACTCACTTTACTGGTAATATAAAGCACGTGGAAGCACAGCTTGCACGACAGAAGATTGAGGAATGGTGTGGAGTCTATGGGGACTGGAGAGAGACTTGGGGAGATGTGAAGATTAAGAGTGTCGAGTATTAACTATCAAATTTATGATTTAAGAATAGAACCTATAGAAGCATCAAGCGTGTTGTGTCAAATTGGATCAGAGAACGTATCGAACGGTGTTGCATATACGGTATATATGCTACGAAAGCAGCATACATATGTATATGCAGCTGAAGCGACGGCTATCTAGCTATAAGTCTATAGCCATTGAATCAAAGTGGAAGGGAGAATACTTAATGAATAATGTGTAGCGCGTAGGGTAGTGTGGTGTAGTATAGTGTGGTGACTGGGTGGTGGGATGAGAGGAACGTTATTTGTTCACCTTGGCGCGCGCGCGAAGGTCGCGAGACTGGTCGGAGTAGGTTAGAGGATCAAGCTTGATTAGCGCTCGACGAAAAAGATTGCTCCCTTGCAGATCACACGTTACACAAATATCAGCTATCACGAGACGTGCAAACGAGAAAAATGGGACGCAAATTCTTCGTTGGTGGTAATTGGAAGATGAACGGCACAAAGAGCGAAATCAGTGACATCGTCACGTTCCTGAAAACCGGTCCACTTGATCCTAATGTCGGTAAGCGTGCGTGTTGGATATGTGTGTTTTTTGCAGTCACCCTTGTGCACAGGACATTTCTCTCATAACGGAATATAGTCTGTCCTGTGTAAATAAAAAAAAAACACTTGTTTCTTACTTCAACAAAGATTTCATTTAAATTGCAATCGCAGCAAATTTATTGCGGCAAAATTCAAGCAAGTAAATAGAAGAAAAATATTCAAAAAATATAATGAGTATTTAAAAATTGCAAAATTGCTGTCGAATTACGTTCTTCAGATTCATGTCCAAGACTTTAATAGAGCAATGTTCGACGCTTACGTAACATACTTAATGTACCGTTTCGTTTCATCATTTCTCATTCAACCTTTGATCTCTTATCACAAATCGTCTGTTTATTTCTTATCTAATCAAAAGATTGGCATTTTGTTATTTGTAGAGGTTGTAGTTGGCGTTCCATCGATATATCTCACGTATGTCACCTCCATCGTCCCTAGCAACGTTAACGTCAGTGCACAGAACACGTACAAAGTTGCTAAAGGAGCGTTTACCGGTGAAATTAGTCCGGCTATGCTTTTGGACAATGGTATTCCCTGGGTAATCCTTGGCCATTCCGAGCGTCGAAACATTTTTGGCGAAACGGACGAGTTAATTGCGGAAAAAATTGCACATGCTTTAGAAGCTGGATTGAAAGTAAATATTATGTACATATAAAAATCAATTGTATTAGGCTAATATTACATTTGTTCGTTTTTGTCGTACGACAAAGCATTTCAAGCCTATTGATTGGCTATAGAATAGAGAGAGAGAGAGAGAGAGAGAGAAATCCGACAACTCTTCTCTTTCTTGCAGCCCATCAACAGGCTTGAAAAATTTGTCGTACAACAGAAAACAGATCAATGTAATAGTACCCTTATTTGGGTGAATATGCAATTTCAGCAAAATATTACATGCTAAAAAAAAATAACATGTAAAATGTAATATAAATGTAATTATAACAAAAAAGAAGAGAAAAAAGAATATTTTTTGGCTTTTCTAGGTGATTGCATGTATCGGTGAGAAATTGGAGGAACGCGAAGCAGGAAAGACCGAAGAAGTAGTTTATAGGCAAACCAAGGCAATAGCGGATAAAATTAAATCTTGGGACAACGTGGTTCTGGCTTATGAACCAGTATGGGCGATCGGTACAGGTAAAACCGCAACGCCGCAACAAGCGCAAGAGGTTCATGAAAAATTACGAGAGTGGCTGTCCAAGAATATCAAACCCGATGTCGCGCAAACTTTGCGAATTATCTACGGTGGTTCCGTAACAGCAGCCAACGCCAAAGACTTGGCAAAGGAAAAAGATATCGATGGATTTTTAGTTGGCGGCGCATCATTGAAGCCAGACTTTGTACAAATCGTCAATGCTCGTTGTTGAATGTGTTGTACCTAATTGTGTTGATAAGCCCACATTAGATGAAACTTGATCCTATATCCAGATTACACGCAACAGGTTAACGCGCGGTATCTGTTTGAGTATACATGAGTAGACTGTTCTGATAAAATGTAATGTAACTGCAAAAAGGAGAGTTCTATATATGAGTATATTCATTTATTATATACATATCTTCATGCCAAGTTGTTCACAGTTCTTGCAACGTAGCCATTAAAGATTGTTGTACATGTGATTCTTAGGTAATTCCTAGGTGCGATTTTATGTATTTTTGGTGCAGCAATGGATGTATTATACAAGATTAATGGAGCGTTTAGTGCAGCTTTTGTCCTTTGGTCGAATCATTAATATATACGATTAATGCAAATTCAAACGAAAATATCCAAAAATAACAAATAAATCATGTATCAAGAAGAAAAAAGAACTCTTGTCATTTTATACTTATTCTTGTGAACAATTATTTAATTAAACCCCTTACAATAATGCTCTTTGGTACTTCAATATTCATCGTAGCCTTCAAATTGTCTTGCTTTGCTCTTGCGCATGCGATATCCGTAATGGCTTTGAAAGAGCGAGGTTCCCAAATTGCCAAGTCGGTCAGTGATTTTCGATTCAATAGAATGTTACATCGTGTTAATCCTTCTTTAAGGGTCGCGAAATTTAAACTGTGTTCATTTGTAGCAGCTTCTATCCTTTGTTCCCGCAACTGAAAGTGGCAAAAAATAAATAAATTAATAACGCAAAATCTTTGAGAATTTACATGCATCTTTTATTCTTATACATATCTTGATGAATTTTACTGTACCTCTTTCATATCTTCCTTCTTCAGTTTTCTACCTCGAGTGCAGTACATCAGAGCTCGATGTACGTTTTTGATAGCTATACTGTAACAATTTCTCCTTCTTCCCATATAATGCTAAAAACATATTAAATGATTTCCATTTGTACATTTTTTTTATCGATATATATTTCAAATTGATCAAGAGCATTTAGAGCAAATATCTATCGTGATGTGAATTACTTAATTACCGCGGCAAGCTTGAATATTTTTCGTTTTCGCCAAAATTCGTCCGGCCCGCGGGCTCTGGTTAAGAGATTTAACGACAAGAAAACCATCCTTGTTGTATTGTTGATACGAAAATCGGCGAAAAGCTTTGCCAAGCTTTGGCAGGTTATGTTCTGTTGGAAAAAAAAAAAGAGTGCAACACTGCGCGCGGTAAGAGCACAACTAAGGTTTCGTTTGTACCGTGATGTCTTCTTACATCATGATTTGTACAGAAAATTATGAGCGCAGTGATCGAGTCGTAACGATCGTACCAGCGGTTGTTAACGTGCCAGCTGCCATCACCGGCCATCACGTGCTGCCACGTCGGCACTGAAAAGCATTCGCATTATACAATATATGTATATACATATATACATATATATATATAGATATAGACAAGTCAATTCCCAAGTTAATTTATCGTAGGTAACAATTAATAATGTCCTTGTACATACCAAAGTAATGAAAAATTTGCTATCCTTTCATTTGTTTTTGCGAATTCTGGAGACTTAAAAATATATTATAGTCTCAATAATTTGACTGATAAATATAGATGAATATATATCGAGAGATTACCTAGCTATTCTCGATGTTTCGCTAAAAAATGCGAAATTTTTAATTCTAGAAAAAATATTAATATTTGTCAAATATAGCAACGTCACATGTAGAAGCATTTTCGACGAATGATTATAAGAATCGTTCGCGCGCGTGTATCGTATAGCATGATAATCAATTAATCCCACCTGCATTAATTGTAACTTTACTCGCATTGTGTAACACTATTAAATTATAGAAGTCTCGTCATCAATTTTGTAAACGCGGGAGCACATAAAATTGAAACATCATACAGTCGTTACAATCGTTAATTGTATTTGTATACTCGACTATACTATATAGTATTCTTATGTGTGTCAATTAGACATCATCGTAAACGTTGGACTTGCCACGGCTTTACCAAGAACGAAGGTACATTTGGAGAGATCCAATGATAAATAAAATGTTAAGCACTGAGACGATTAACAACTTTATTAATCGCGTTGTCAATATGGCACCAAAATGAAATGTGACTTTGATTGGGCGTCTCCTAGGCATTGAACGATCAATAAGGATTATTCGCTACATGATTTAATCTTAATATCACAATCTTTACATCCGACATTTTTCAACTCTGACTCTCTTAAAAGCTCTTTGTATTCCATTCATGTTGCTAGATTACATATACGTCTCGCATGCTTTGTATTCTTCAAGGACTTTTTCTCAGTCGTCTCCATATTACCAGAGAAACTTAATAACTGACACAGTCAGTGAGATGCGAACAGAAAAAAAAAAAACGATGAAATCAGCGAAATCACGATGGCTTGCAGGATGGAAATCTTTTAATACTAATGCACGAAACCGGCTTACGCCATCTCCGTTTATTTTGACTGTTTGTGTTGCATTTGGTGTGATGGCTGTTACACGTGGTTTTTCGATCCTCGCTAATGCGATCCAGTTCTTGTAGTCTTCGCTCTTCTAAAGAAAAAAGAAATTTTTTCTAAAAAATTTTCATTCTCTGCGGGTTATATGAAAAGCATGATAGTGGTCCCGACCACCATCGTTGTCAGAAGAATGTCTATCTTTTAATCGAATTTACTTTTGAAAAGAGGAAAAGAAGGAAAAATATCAATCAATATATCGACATAAATGTAACAGATGTCTACCATTTAGCTGATGTTCCGTATAGTATATGGGATTGTCATCAACTCCATTATGATACTCCATCAAGTATGGCAAGACAGTCATGCTGTGGCACCCATTGCTTTTAAGGGGAGGTATAGGTACTTGTTGTTGCGTTTTAGGGTGCTCGCACATGGTCCACGCGTGTCTCTTGACCTGTTGTAATGTAAATCTTTTATCCGCATCTTTCTGCAACATTCCCTCTATGAGCGACTTTAAAGGTTCCTCTACTTCTTTCGGTACAGTATATTCACCCCTTCCAATATTTTCGTATAATTTATATATGTTATCTCCCTCGAAAGGATATAAACCCGTGGTTATATTGTACCTGTAAAATATAAATACACTATTCGATTTCTGGATAACGTTGTAAGTACAAGCTGTACTTACAATGTAACTCCGCTACTCCATATGTCTACTTTAAAGCCTGAGAAACTTTCGCAGCCATTTGCGATTTCTGGTGGCTGAAACGCTGGAGATCCTTGACCTATCGTACAGGTATCGTCTTTGGAAAACATGTCTAATGCCTAGTACAGTAGGAGATGCGTAATCACACATAGGAATGAAACACGCGTACTTGCAAAATGTGTGTGTGTGTGTGTGTGTGTGTGTGTGTGTGTGTGTGTGTGTGTGTGTGTTTCATGACATTTTCAGAATACACTGTCTGTCAATACTTTTCTCGTTATTATAAATATCAGCCTCTATACAGTTAAATTAATTAAAGATACATATAAATTTGTTGACTAAGATAAAAAGTTGAAAGATAAAGCTCGTACCTCCGCAACACCAAAGTCACTAATCTTCAAGGTACCATCTAGGGTTAATAACAAATTTCCCGGTTTTATATCTTTGTGAACTATTCCCTTACTGTAAAGATATTCTAAACCGTCCAACAATTGACAGAAATAATCATGTGCCTGACAAAGCGGAAGCTTCTTGGTTGGCGTGCTTTCCAACATGTCCTGTAAAGAATCTAATAAATAGAAATCTAATTGTTGTTAATTCATGCAAGCCATGTCAAAACCAAAAGATTTAAAAAACATTTTCCTTTTCATTAAAATTTTATTGCATTTTTTATAAAGCAGTCCAACTATTATCACTCAAATGTAACAAGAATGATCAACTTGGATATTACATTAAATTCTTCACTTACAAGTTAATCAGTTTCAGATCATTTGTTTGAGATAAAAACGTAAAATATCTTATAATTAATTAAAACTGTCAGTATTAACATTCAATGTTATACCATTTGATACATTTTCACAAACTTTGACAAAATGTAAAATGAATACAGTTCAATATGAAATTAAATAGCTTTCTTTTGTATTATGTAATACACAACACAAGGTATACTTTCGCTCAATTTCTATATATAATATAACTATACAAGTCAAATACAAGTGTAAAATAATCTTAATCAAATGTGATTAATTCAACAAACTAAGCTACATGTCGTCATCAAAAATAATCAATATGTAAAATGCCAAGTTCACAGACAATGTAAAAGCATAAAGTAGACAAAATATGCAAACTTGCAATGGAATAAATCCATGTTTCTTCTGATACTTAGTCTGATAATTAGAACAGAAAAAATCATTTTCATATAGAAAGGCTAAATCAATATTATCAATATTATATCTTGAAATTTCAACTACATCTCGTACACAACATATACTCATACGTGCGACAAGTATCTAATGATTTAGGATAATAAAAAGAAGTATTTGTATGAAAACTTACCTGTAATCCACACACACAGAATTCCATAACTAGATACATCTTTTCTTTTTCATCACTGTATAAAACGTCTACGAGATTTATTACGTTTTTATGCTTCAATATTCTTAACAATTTTATTTCCCTGTAAAACATCAACACCATTTATTAAAATAGAAATAAAGATGAGATGCAAAGAAAGATATATCGCCACAAGAAAGTTATCATGTTGATATTTGTGTGCGTAACAATAAAAATTCACCCACGATATATACAAATGCGTACCGACGTAACATTCATAAAAAAAAAAAAAAGTTCATCAAAACGCACCGTTGAACGTTCTGTTCCCCATTCGGTATCCTTCGAAGTTTCCTTTTCTTCAGTATTTTGACCGCTCTTCGGCAAAGTGTTTGCGAATCTAATACTTCTTTCACCTTCCCATAACTGCCTTCACCGAGAACATCACCCATGACATATTTACCGATAAATTTACATTTTTTCCTTTTTTCCTCATATATAATTTGATCCGAGTCGACTCTGTGAAAAAACATGTTAACCTCGTCCAAATCATAATTTGGATCGTCATTGATCCACATGACCGGTTCGATATCACGCAATATGTCATTTTCTACTTCGTCCTCGTCAGGGTCGCATATCGTTATTTTATTGTCCATTTTTACCCCGCTGGAAAGTTTATTTACTAGGATAGAGATCACACGAGTGATTTAACCTAAAATACAACCGGCACGATCATTGTTGTGAACACTGGTGGTGGGAAGGAGGGATATTATGGGATGCGCCAATGCGCGAAGATACGCGGTTATAGTACTCATGATTAATGACCCAGGTTACTTATGGGTATATGTATGTACTATGCATAAATGTTTGTATGTGTGTATATATATATGTATGTACATACATACGTGCCCCCACCATATACACATAAACACACACAAACACAGCCACCATCATCCAGAGTTCTTTATACATCTATCTTAAGGCCATCACACGTACAAAAATTTTAATCGTAACCATAAAGTTGTAAGCATATTGACCAATCACAGTTGAACATTCTAAAACGTAAGACCTCAATATTGATGGTGATTGGTCAATATGCTTACGGTCTTATAATTACGACTAAAAGTTTTGCATGTATGATAGCCTTTATATACGTTGATCCGCCTAAAAATTATGGCGAATTCACACCTTGACAGAAAAGCAGAAGCCAATCAAAACTCGCGTTGGTAGTTAATAGTTTTTGCTTTCTGCTTTTCTTGCTACCAGTGCGAGTTCTGATTGGCTTCTGCTTTTCTGTCAAGGTGTGAATTCGCCCTAAGTTCCGAAACACAATAGGCGTAATAAGCCATAAGAAGTAATAAGTAAGAAAATATACTAATTTTTAATGCGTAATTTTTCGAGAATAAAGCTCCAGCAGACTCGAAAAGTGGATTTAGTATGGACACAAATTGTGCAGAAATCTTGATTTTACTATGTAATTTGGATCTACTTCTTCAGAGGGCGTTAGTGAACGAGGGCATGTTAGCGTTACAGCCAACAGGCCGGCATGTCCGCTCTCGGATCCTCTCTGGTGGAAATATATAGCGCGTTGATCGCTACGACACAACTCGCAAAACTTTGCAAAAAAAGAGCAACTAATAAAATAAAACTTAATGGGTAGATGTACTGAGAAATCATAAATCACAAAAATTATAAATTCAAATATAATTGCAAATATCCATGCAAAGATTCGCCAAAATTAATTGCATGTTTATCCATTAAATTTTTGAAATTGAATTTTCTTTTTTGCCAAATTCTGATCAATCTTTGCATTGAAACTCGATTGTAGCACTTTTCTTCTTCAATATATGTATCTTGATTGCGCCCTTGCACCTAGCTGCAGACAACATAAAATTTAAAACTCAGTATGCAGTAGCTATTATACATGTGTAACACATTTGGCGTTCAAGTATACAAGGAAGCTAATTCAAAAACTGATTAAAGACAAGATTAAATAATTTTTATTTGTACTGATTCATAGGTTCATAAGTCCATTTCGGAAAAACACGTTTGTACAAATTCATCAACACTGTATCTTGAGACTTCAGTTGTCCATTGAAGATGCACTTCATGTGCCCGTGTGTACCTACAAGAAATCCAAGTTAATTAATAAAATTAGTAAATGTGGATATAAATACAACAAAGACATAGACAAGATGCAATCGCACGGTGGCGAATCAATCATTCATAATCGACTATTTACCAAGGGGTTCCTTTATATGGCCTCTACGTCCATATTTTGTCCTCAATTGGATTGGCTTGAACCATTCAATATCCTCACGGTGAAAGAACATGAAACGCACAACTACCGATCTCTTATTTACTTTATATGGGTGACCACTTAAAACAACTCGTTTCAGAACAATTCTGTTGGGATTACAAGATAACACGCTACCAGTTGCAATTAATTCCTGAAAAGATATTGTCCGATTTGAATTTGACAGGAGCGCATAATACCAGTCTCGTAAACTGGCAAAACTGTAGTAATCTAATACTAACAATACTATTAAAAAAATACATACGAGTTTGCCACTTTTACTCTCAATGTAACAAAGAACTGGACATGGTGAAAAAGTAACAGGTGCGTACATACTCGCCACGACAGTACTGTCAGGATGAAAGTATCTCTCGTACTAAACAAGCATGTAATTTATCACAATGAAACATAAATTTGACGACGATTTGTAACGTATATTTGTACAGTATAAAACATGCTTCAAATGTAAAATATAAGCACATCAACTCACTTTATGTTTAGTGCCATTTGTATGTTGACTGAATATTGGACATGCCGTGAATCGTTTAAATCCACACTGAAATATCAATTTTTCCTTCGACTTGATTGGATGCGTGTAATTGTTCGAATGTTTCAACACGATGTTCAAAAGAGACATTTTATGTTCGTATGGAAGTAAAGCAACCACTATTAATGGTTTATTTTCTATAGCGAATGCCTTAAAAGTTTCTCTGCTAATACGGGCGACACAAACTTGGATGTAACATCCTGACTGAAAACATACACCACACAACGCCCGCGAGTTATAAATATTTGACGAAAAATTAATAATGTACAATTAAAAAAGAAAATTTTCAACGCACATGTACCACGACATCTTCGATATCTTTACATTCTCTATAAATACGTTTTCGTCTGCGATCGTAATCGGCGAATTCAATTATCCGAGAATAATCAATAGGAAGGTTTTCCTTTGGATCCCAAGGACTAGTGCGGAACGATTCGAGACCTCGATATTTTTGAAATCTCGTTTTAGCCAAAATATTTAGAGGTGTATCCACTTCATCGGGAAATTGCGCGTCCAATTTTGCTTCTATAGTTTGTTAAAAAAAATTACTAACACGATAATCAACAACAAAGATGGAACATTATGAATATACATTATGAATATACATTAATTTAATTACAGTAACCTTTAAAGCTTTCCATAGCTTGCTTTTCTTCAAACATATCGATATCTTGATCATAACGCTCCTCATCGAGAGGTGCTTCCGATATCGTAATAGTTTCATACTGTTCGTCATCTTCTAAATCTTCACTACTAACCGCTTCAGATCTTGCCTCTTCCACAGACATGTTATCATCCGATTCATTTTCTGAAGGTATATCTAGGCTTTCTATAAACAAAGGAAGAATATGTTTTTTTGAGTAAAAGAATTAAATGCGATTAAAAACTTTTATAAAAGGAAAGAAAAAGAGAAAAATATGTGAAACCTTCATCTTCATCCGGTATCCATGCAGCTTGATATTCAGAAGTTCCTTTTGGTACAACTTTTACAATTTTTCTATTTCTTTTGTTTGCTGCTTCAGCCAATTCCTCTTTCGTATGCCACGTTTGTTCAGCGTCCATCGGATCAGGAATATATTCGCTTTCAAGAGACTCCTACAAATTTTACTTTACATGTAATAATTTGCATGTATTGACATTATTAGTATCGCTATAAAAAATCACATATAAATAAGTTAGCAATAATTTTAACATGTTCTTTATAAATGTGTGTTTTCCGATAATTTTTCGCTTTCTGTCTCTCTCTCTCTCTCTCGTTGCTCACGTGAATACTGTTCAAATACTCGCGCGCTCAATATTACTAAAGAAAGTAAAGCAATAACAATGCACTCGTATGAGAATACTTCTTTCTATAGCCATATCTAATTCGAGAGATACAAGTCATTTAATATTAAAATATATGCAAAAAACCTGTTTTTCTGGATCTGCAATTAGGATCTCGGTTTCATTTTTCCATTCCATTTTCATTTTATCATTAGAAAGATGTCTTTTCTGTTCCATGTGCTCAATTAAATATGGATCTCTTGATGTTTTGATGCAAGACATTTGAAAACTTCCAAAACCTGATATATGAATCAAGCTATTAACGGATAATGGCGTTGTGCCTCGTAAATATCCACTGATCGTGACAGTTCCACAATCAAGAGAATCCTAGTAAGAGATAAAAATTACGTAATATTAAACGACACTTAAACTGCTTTTTACACACATTCACAAACACACCATTTTAAATATACGATAGAATTTTAAATTTTACATACTCTATCAGATTCAAAGGAAACTTCCTCAGCCAAAAGGTGTGGCCTTATATCTTTGTAAAATAAACTTTTTTGCTTTTGCGATCCAGCACGACGTAACATATTTAAACAATCAGCTGTAGTATCTAATTCAAACACTTTTTCTTCAGGAAGCAATTTTGAAATGGCACGTTGCACAGATTGTTTATATTCCTGACGTTTCTATTATATCATATTTAAAAACAATGAATCAATAAGTAAAATTTTTGACATGTGTAATGTAAAATTTACAGAGTTTTTACAATAAATATAAAATTAATTTTTACACTTTTTCTTCTTAATAGATTTTTAAACATATCGTTGCTTACTTTGATATGAAGTTTTTGAATATTATGCACTGCAACAATAGTAGCAGGTAAACCTTGAGCAAGACAAGACACAATAATTTCCTTGCCCCAATCATCAATAATTTCTGGCATATTATCATTTGTTTGACTTGTAACAGAAGTGACAAAGAGTATTGTGGTAGCAACTTTGGCAGCATCTAATGTCGCTAAAATGTCACCTACAGGTGGCACAATGATGGCAAATCGTTGTTTCAGCCTTGGTACACTAAATAAATACAAATGTATATTTAAAAGATTAACAAATACCAAACTTTCAATTTATTTTCTAATAATAAAGAAAGTAAGTTTCTTCAGTGTACCTAATATGTGTAATTCCACTTGGACTAGTAGCAACATTAGCAGCTTTATCATCCATACTAGATACTACAGACACAATGTTCTTTATGTCAGTATTACTTTGCAATGGTATAACGCAGATAAGAATAGGTGCTGAAGAAAAGCCACCAAGATTTCTCTTCTGCGCCAATACCTGTTCGCGTTTCTTTTTTCTATATTGCAACAATTGATTTCTACGAGCATCCTTCCGAAGATTTTTCTCCAAACATTTCGATGATTTTCCAGTAATATTTTGTTTACCTATGTAAAAAGTAATTAATATTCTCACAAAATGTTCCGTTTAAAACATTGTAGGTATATAAAATTTGCCATTGTATTCTTAAAGAAAGCTTATTACTATTGAATGAATCAGTAAGTATCATTTTTACATTTCTGTTACAAAATTTATTACTACGAAAAATTGGTTATTACACGTACAAAAAATTTACCTTTAAGATCATTATTGATAGCACTTTTACTGCGATGTCTTCCAGTCTTGTGTTGTTTATTAGATTGTTTGAGTGCACCTGGTCGATGCGTCTCTTGTTTCATCGTACTCATTGCAACACACAACGACACAGTTTACACTGTTTAAAAAGAAAATAATTAATATTAATCACCACGCGGCAACAGATACAGCGAGCAGCATACGAGCACGTGCGAAAGAAAACGACAAATAACCTCAAATTCTCCCATTCGTTGGCCAGTGACCATGTTCAGCCTTTGAGTATATAGTACATGGAATGCCTTTGTTCTTTGTAGGCCGCCCGCCGCAAGTGAGTCCAAGAGTGGTAAGGAGTGCGAGAGAGAAAGCGATACCACGTGATACTTCGTCCTCTCTGTCTGTCGAATGATCGACGCATGCGCAGAGAGGACGAATATTACTCGTCTACCTTTCTCTCTCGCACACATCTTGGACACAGTTTTCGAGCCAACATTCCACCTCCATGTCTATATACTCAAAGCGTTCAGCAGACTAGAATCCTAAATTATCAGAGAAGCACGACCGATGTCAGGGCTCCTGCACACTGGACACGGAAATGCTTAGGCCTGTTTTACAATATGTCGTATGTCGGGTCATAAGCCGTAAGCCGTAAGAATTGACCAATTACAATCGAATATTCTTCTTACATTCAATTGTGATTGGTCAA
>NW_012027209.1:276719-286724 GCF_000956235.1 Wasmannia auropunctata
GCTACACTCCACACTTCTCTTGTCCTTGTCCGGCACGGCTGACGGCGGCCGGCGCGGCGCGGGTCTCCCCTCTTTTCTTCTCCCCACCAACGATTAAACAAGGACAAGAGAAGTGTGGAGTGTAGCCCTCTCACTCTAGCTTCTGCCTCACCGAGAACAATAGGGCGCGCAGTCTATCTTATAAGTCTATGGTCCTTACAAATCCTGATTGCAAATGGCCAATCATAAAATTGATTCATCGATATTATAAATGCATAGGCTGCCGAATGAATCAATCTTATAATTGACCATTCGACGCCATTTTCAATATTTTCTAGTACTTTTGCGATACTGCCATAAGCCGGTTGGCGCGCTCGCTTCTCTGATAATCCAGGACTCTTACAGCAGCAAAGCAGATCAGTGAGTGTTTACAGTGATTCGGATCTGAGTGAATAAACCAATCGTAACAAAGAATCACTGAGCGCTCATTGATCAGGACTGTCTGCTGAACGTGGCCAATGTTATGATACCAAATGAAGGGAAATAATCTCTTTTACGCATGTGCAGTAGAATGAACATCAAATGATTTTTCTGATTAGTTGGTCTAGAGTCCTAGATTACATATATCAGAAGCGTTACGAGTCCTGATTGGCCTCGCAAATGGCCAATCATAATATTGCTTCATCGGTATTATAAATGGCTGACGAATAATTAAATTTACGTCGATAATTGTTATGGTAAGTAGAATATTTTATTTGAAAATAATGATATTTATTCATGTTGTAACTCATAAAAATAGTATTTTTTTAACTTTTTTTCTTATCTTTAAGGATATATTATGGATATAATCCGTTTATAAATTAATGCCATTTTTAATATTTTTTTTAGTACTTTTGCGATACTGTCATAAGCCGATCGCGCTTCTTCTGATAATAATCTAAGACTCTACCAGCAGAGAGAAATCTGAGAGTGGCCACGCCAGCTTTTTGGGTGGGACCAGCGATCTCCCTTCGTACACTAGCGCCCCCACGTCCACGTTTTCAAAAAAGGAACTACGTCTCACGTTCATATTATACCATTGTCGATCAAATTATAGCACGAGAACGTGGATGTGGTTCGTGTCCGTGCTAATCGTGCTACGTGCACAAATTGTGAATAAATAGATGACGTTTATTTTGCGACATTGATGATGAAATGGCATTCCAATTTATATCTGTACTACATCTACAAATTTTAGGTGAAGAATGCGGGATATACATATAATAGTATAATATACATACGATTAGCACGGATATGAACCACGTCCACGTTTTCATGCTATGATTTGATCGACAATGTAATAACACAGCGGTGTACGTAGTTCTTTTTTTGAAAACGTGGACGTGGGGCGCTAGTGTACGGGGGAGATCGCCGGTCCCACCCAAAAAGCCGGCGTGGCCGCTTTCCACGCTTCTCTCTGACTCTACCCATTACCCAAGTGGAAAAGGAAAAGGTCGCGCTTTAACGCGCGCGCGCGAGTTGGGTGATGAGAAAAAATCCCTTCGTCTAGCATCGCTGGGTTAGAATTCTCCATCCATCCAATTCCAAACCAAACACGATTCACACGAATACGATCAGAATACGATCGCGGATACGATATTACGATGCCTGATTTCACCACATTTACCGCATGGTAAGGTAACGTAAAATCACATATTTTACATAAATACAGTTATTTATTTTTTTTTACTAATAATGTTAAGTGTGCTGAACGATTAAACGTAAGCAAATTCTGTGAAAAAGTATACTTATTGGTGCAGAATGTGAATAATGTATCGACCGAACCGACGTCTGCTAACATTCGATTCATTTTTAGGTTATAACATTTATTTAATTGAAATTGCTCTCTCGACAATGATTATTTAACACGAATTTATCTCAGAAATGCAAAACAACTGTATTCGAATATCTCTAACTTGCACATTAGCGGATATTACTTAAAGTTCTCGACGCATTACTATGGTTATGTGAGTAATATATAGTGGACATTTTTAGAAAACGTATTTATTGCAGATCTTGCAACATTCCACTCAACATTATATCATTAGAGCATATATTTGGAAAAGATGAAACGTGATCTTTGTAAATAAATAAGATGCAGGCAAATTATTAGTCATAATAAATCATAAAATTTGGGACATGTATGTAATCTGTATTCCTATGTACATATATATATAAAATGTCAGGTTTTATTATTATCATTAATACATAAGTATTAATTATACTTGTGAAAAGATGAAAAATTTTATAAATTGCATCGTTCTATTCTTTCACACTTTATTACACACAGGTTCAACATTTGTTCATAAAATGACATTGCAATATCCGAATAATACACTCATTTTGTTTTATCTCTAGAGAAGTAAATCAATATGGCAGAACAACAGCAGACCCCTCCTGGTTTCAAGCACATGTCTTTGGATAAGATTATCGAAGCTATGACTCCAGATTTGGAAGGTTCAAACGGTCATTACGCTCAGTTCAGTGTTCCTTCGCAACAAACCACCTCTCGCAATTGGGGAGATTATGTGCCTGGACAAACCAGACATCACGTCGTCGGTCAACCCACACACTCTAATCCTTCTGGAATACAACCTATGACACCAATGACCACGTCTCTATATATGCAAGATATGTCGAATTACGATGCTGCGGCCCCTGATTCAATATATTTTCCGCCACAGCACACAGTAAATCACCTAGGCATTAACGAGAATAATGATTTAATTGGTACCATCGATGTCGGAGGTGGTAACTATATTAACGTCATTTATCGAAATGCTTCTCAAATTATGGCCGAACAGTGTCGTCTTTCAAATATGGCACCGTACTCTAATCAAAGTATCGTTAATCAGGAGTATGGACTTTTCAACGATCAACATATGACTGTACCATCCGAGTTGCCCAGTCAAAACTTTAATGGCAAACAGCTGATAGACAATCTCGTTGAAAATTGGGTACCGAACCAGTCTGGTACTTACAGTCCATTTGGCGGATCTCCCAATATCACACCTGTACCGCAAGCTGTACGAGACGTAAGAGAGAGCGAGGATTTACCTCCTAGAAATATATCAGACTCTCAATATAAGAAACCAAGGATGGTAGCTGAAGTGAAACCTATGCGACCTTCGTACTCTGATGTTTTAACAAAATCTGCACCAACTCCGCCATCTCCATTAACAGTTCAGCCCATGAAACCAAAAATGGAGGTAACAGGCAAGAAAATCTCCAAGAACATGAAAACTAAAAACAAGCCTGCACTACTGAAGAGACAGAATTCGTCCGGTAGCGACGATCATAATTCTCCGAAAATGCAAATTCCCAAAAAAGTTTTCGAAAAAAATACTTCCAATCTTCCAAGACGTTGGGTGTCTCTCGACAACCTTGGTTCACAATCAGATTCCCATCAGATAAACGCATTCGATAGATCCGATCAATTTTGTTCGGAAAGGAAGAAATCTGATAAGAAATCATCTAAGAAAGCAGAAAAGAACGAAACCCTTAACAATACCAAGATACAAAACAGTAATCCCAAAACTGCAGGAAATATTCCGAAACGTCCGATACAGATAAATAACAATTTGAATACAATCAATACATCCAGTCAGACAGTCTCATCTGAAAAAATGGAAAAGAATCAACAGATTATTAATAAAGTCGCTAAAGAGGAGAAAAAAGCGGCGAAGGAAAAGAATCCTAAACGTTTTCAGGCGGAGAAGCAGCAGGCCCAGCAGCAAATTAAGAAGGGACAAAGAAACAGAAAGAGAGAAAGTAGAGAATCTTCGATTAAAGATTTGTATAAAAATTTGAACAAGTATGCGACTCGGTGGAGCAAAATTCTCTTGAAAATCTTTTATTGGCTGTTGCATTTAATCTCAGATGTAGTTAGCATGAGCGCCAACCTGGTTATTCAGCTGTGAGTATCGACACGCAATCTACACTTGTATATTCTCTCTATCTCACTATCGAGATACAAGATTATTACTTTTACTTTTAGAGAACAAGGTTCATTCATTTTTTCTCTTTTTAATATTTTTCAGTGGTAAATGTGCTTGGTATCACACTATACTTTATTTGAAGTGCTGGTGGATGTACATGGCTGTGACGTTTTGTAAAATTCGTATTTTAAACGCTATTGGTAAACAATTAGACAATTGGCTCGGTAGTAGTAAATTTGCGTTCTGGCGAAAGATAAACAACACCAAGAGCGACGAGAAAGAAGATGGTGGCAATTGGATTCACGGTGGGCTAGAAACTAATATCGCGTTACCCAGCACCGGTGAAGAAGCTATGAAAAGATTATTAGCGTGCAAGGGAAAGGATCCTTACAGCATACTTGGTGTTACGCCAACGTGCTCGGACGACGATATCAAAAAATATTACAAGAGGCAAGCCTTTCTAGTGCATCCGGATAAAAATAATCAGCCAGGGGCAGAAGAAGCATTCAAAATATTGGTACATGCCTTCGATATCATTGGGGAACCGGTAATAAAACATCCATTTCTTTCATAATTTTCTTTCGTTATAGAATAATAACGATAATGAGTGATAATTTAGTAACATCAACCTGACAAAATTACAATATATATATATATATAAAACATGTATACGCACGCATACATATAAAATGTGGCATATTTATTTATTTTAGGAACGTAGGCAAGCATTCGATCAGACTAGACAAGTCGAAGCAGCTTGGGGTGAGCTAAGTGACCTCTTGTCTCAACTTCATCGAAAAATGGAACAGGCAGCAAATACGATAAGATGTACAAATTGCGGTTTGAGACACAAACGCATCCCTACGCAACGTCCTTGTTACGCCGCGCGATTTTGCAATCAATGCAAGATACGTCACAGTGCGAAAGAAGTGAGTATACACATTTATTAGATATCTATTTCCTGTGAAATTAATTATTTACATTCTGTCTGGTTTACATATAGGGTGATATTTGGGCAGAATCTCGTTTAATGGGTTTTCTGTGGCACTATTACGCGTGCATGGAAGGTGCAGTGTACGATGTGACTGACTGGGCAGCTTGCCAAGCTGGGAATCTCAAACATCTTAGAGCGAATACGCATAGTGTTCAATATAGAATCGTCTTAGGGCAAAGACTACCGTCTCAAACGTCCAACAGCGGCAAAAAGCGACAACAGATAGATCCTAATACAAGGTATTACACATTCCTTTCATCGTAACAGTGATGGTTATTTTTTTCAACTTTTTAAGTAAAAGTATTTAAGTTCTCCTCAGAGAGATTCCTTTTCGAGCACGTGCAAAATGAATTTAATATATTTTTTGTACGTTTTAAACAGTGAGGCGGATTTCGAGGATTTCCTTAACAATCTGTATAACCATAGTAAGTCTGCTGGCGTTAATACATCGGGGGATCAAAATTCTTTCAGAGGTGATAGCAGACGACGCAAAACTAAGCGTAAGAAGTAGATAAACAGCAGTAGGTGAATACTTGCTGAATGTTTGACATCGTCGTTATATAATTATTAAGTGCGCATTACATTAGAACGCATATACGCAATCTTAAATTTACATTATTCTTAATCATTTAATCTTATATTAGCATATAGATATTATGAATATTCACAAAACGCTAATATCTGACTGATATACAATATGAGATTATGAGAAACTGTGTTCACGATGAACGTACATGTACTAATGTGTTGTATCGAGTAGACTGGCACGTTAAAAAGAAGAAAGCTCGAGAATGATAGGAGAGTATCGCAATAAGTGACAATTTGACTACAGAAACATTCAACGAAAATATTTAGCAACGCAATAGAACGGTATTTTGCAGATTTAAAATCATAAAAAATGTCGATTCTGTCTCAAAGATGATACACAGAGATGCCAAATAATGATCGTAGAAACAAAGTATTGTATGCGTCGCAAAGTTAGATTTGAGCATAAAAATTTTTATATACGCATTTAGACAATTTGTATGGTGTAACCTTGTGTTCTTCCAAAATGAAAAAGAGTAACGATATCAGATTACACATTATAAAATCGACAAGTTTTACTTTATTTCGTTTTTTATCTTTTATAATATTAACCTTATTACCGAAGTACATCAGTAAGTCGTGATTTTTAATAAAAAAATATACATATATATCACACTTAATTTAAATTCTGAATTGGCAAATGTGAAGAAGACTGATTTTTTTTCCTCTTATTTTTGTTACTTATATAAGTTAAATATATACAACATTAGTTAGAAATACTTCTAACGATATACTCTGCTGTACATTTAAACATGTAACGAAATAGTTTGATTATTTTCTTTTAAATGATCCTAGCATCTTAATTCTCATTTTCTTAATATATTTGTATGCATGTGTATGACACACACACACACACGCGCGCGCGCGCGATACGTACACGTATATATATTACATATATACGCAAAATTTAGGAAGAAAGATTGGGAACATTACATATGTATGTACATATATGTAATGTTACATTATAGAAGCTGCACTGTTAGCTACGGCGTTTAGAAAAATATAGAACTTGTTAAGAACATTAGGAACAGTGTGGATTACAAAGATTTTATTCTGACAAGTAAATAGAACAGTAAAGATAGCAACATTTAAAAAAGCAATGAACATTGTTCACATTTCATAAACGATCATATAGTGTATGCATACATTAATATATAGTCGAATATTCGCATCTTAATTTGTGGAAATTCAACAAAATTCTTATTCTATATTTATTTCAAGTTCCCCTTTATTAATGAGATATACGCGCAAACGCAGTAAGAGTCCATTTTCGTCTCGTGATCATTTTCATTCCGCATATGTACAGCGAAAATAGCAAAATGTAAAATGGTGGAATAGCAATACAGAGGTGAAAATATATTTATAAAGATTGATTCGATAGAAAAAAATTAAGAACGAAAAATGTCCACAATACAAATTGTAATTATTCGACTGCAAATACTTTTAACGTTTTAACATACGAGTAATTTTTCTTTCAAAAGGCGTCAAGTAAACACTTAACATTAATGAAATAATTCTGTTGTGTACGAATGAAAAATAAACGAATTTTAAACTGTAGTACAACTTTTTTTACATACACAAAAACTGTATGTTTTTAATTAAAATATAAGATCTATTTCATTTTGCACTTATAAAATTTTAATTAAGTTGACAATACAAAAGAAATTCAGCGGAGATCAACCAATTTTGGCAGATGAAAAAAATGTTCACAATATTATTTATTTATTATATTTAGGTCACTTATTAGATATATTTAGATACATTAAAGAGCACTTAAATATTTTCATACATGTACAATATAAAAAAAATTTTTTGCAATGACGAACCATATTCACACACAATCCTTGCAAATGTAAAAATATCACTATTGTCTCCATTATTGTACTAACACTTATTCTATTATATATACATACACACATATATATATATATATATATATATATATATATAATAGATAATAATTATGTTGCGATCAATCGAGCATACCTTCCAAAAATACAAGCGCATCCACATTATCAATGGCACTTTCTACATCACGCTTTAAAATAGTCCTTTTCCTCGCTTGTGCAGTATATT
Organism: Wasmannia auropunctata; assembly: GCF_000956235.1. Lineage (NCBI taxonomy): Eukaryota > Metazoa > Arthropoda > Insecta > Hymenoptera > Formicidae > Wasmannia > Wasmannia auropunctata. The sequence continues at coordinate 284,331 of NW_012027209.1, forward strand.
TATAAGCTTCCTTTGTAAGCGACTCAATAAAAAACTCCTGTTAAAAGACAGATAATTATTATAATACGCTTATGAACGCGCATCAAATTTAATCATTCCAAAATATTTACCACTGATTTCGCTACCAGAAACGCAGCCTCCTGATTAACCAAACTAACTTCGGGATCCATTTTAATGATGGTTTTTATTCTTCCCAGGGGCAGTCGTATCAATTTTTCACGTTGTTCCTCATCACCATGCGAGGTGTCGTCGACTTCTTCTCGCGAATCTAACGGATTCTCACTATCAAACTGGCCCTTATCGAGTTGGACCACATCGTTCAAACCGTAGACCACCGAACTATCCATATTTATACGTTAGGCTGGTAATGGCTATTTATGAAAAGAAAAAATTCAGCAGTTGTATAAAAAAAAGTTGGTTTATAAAATTATAACGTTATAGATTTATTAATCGTAATTTATATCGTAATTTTATACATTAATAAACGCTTTGACTATATAATCAATATATAGTCAAAGAATAAACGTCGATATAAATATTGTAGCAATAAAAATATATCGATTTATTTCAACTCCAACAACAAACACAGATTATCCAAGCAAATAGATTAGAATCTCTTCGAGTTCACCTGGGAACAGTGTTTTGAACGCCACCTGGGCAAATATACGTAGCAAACTAATATTCAATATTAATACGGTATATTTATTAAAGAATCTCTTAGCCTTCTTAAAGACATTTATTATATGTACATACATATACATACATGTCTCGATCGCCTCTGGCATGAGACTATCAGAACCACTATACATTAGTGCCATCCATTATTTACATCCATTTTTGAAGTGGGTACTACATAGCAACCTCAACTTCTCGACATAACGTTGAACGGTCAGCTAGGGTTCTTCAATAATTAATAAAATTGATAAACTTTTCGCGTTTATTTAAACAACCACGGTCCGGGGATCATCATTAATTATAGCGACGAGATATTATTAAAGACCGACACCCTTACGGGAGTTAGCGTGGCTGTCTGCAAGTAATTGCTAAAATTTAAACAATTACTAGTCATAATATAATATTAATTAAATAATTGATTATTATAGACAAATGTTTTCTAGACATATACATTGTATCGCTATATTATATTATACTAACAGTTAAAGTTTGACTTAAAACTTTTTTAGATATCTGCATCGTGCATGATTATCCAGGGAGATGGTAAAAAAGAAAAATTTAATTTTGCAACAATATATATGATATATCATAGCATTATAAATATTTACACTTATTTATAGAGAGTTTATACAATAAAAATCATGATTTTACGTATTATTAATAAAATAAATAACAAATTTATATCAAAAATCGATAATATCGACACTCTGCAATTATCTTCGGGACCTCCGGGCCCTTTGGCCGGCACGAAAATCAACCCAAGGTTGACGGTACATAACAGTCTCTCGACGGTGCAGATTAATAAAATTGTTAAACTAGCGCGCTTACTTAAACAGCACAATAATTTCCGGGGCTAAACGTTCATCAATCGTAACAAAATCGTCTTAAATTTCAACGCAAAAGCGCGGTGCTCTTAATTACAATTCAATAAAATGTTTATAGATTTCTTTCAGAGCATTTTTTTTTCAAACGCGGCCGCAACATTTCCAGAACCGGGTGTTGATCAATATTCACAAAATTGTCATAATTTTCACTCAGAAAACGCGCACCAATTTTTAAATCACTAATTGATAAATATATAAAACGTAAAAATTTTTGGAGCATCATTCAAACGAGGCCGCTGCATTTCCGAGGACAGATGATGGTCAATTTTTACAAAATTGTCATAATTTTGACTTAGGAAGCGCGCTCCCATTTTTAATTCACTAACCAATGTAAATATAAATTGAATAATACGGTATAGGTTTTTGGTACGTTCTTCAAACGCGGCTGCTGCATTTTCAGAATGTTGGTCAATTTACGCAATATTGTCATAATTTTCATTTGGAATCGCGCTCCCGGATCTTTACGGCAAATAAACTACTTTTAAAATCACTCGAAGAATTCAAATGGCGCCAAACATAATTTGTACCAATTTGCCGTTTGGCACACGACACATATAAATTCCAAAACAGGTGAAAAAAAAGCCGAATGGATTGATGCCTCGGAAGGCATCCTTACGGCCGATAAACAACCCCTAGTGCCGATTAAAAATTTCTAACAGCGCCAAAAATGATTTGTAACATTTGCGCTTTGGCACACGACAACATATTAATGCCGAGAGATTGTGAAAAAAAGCCAATCGGATTGATGTTTCGGAAGGCACCCTTACGGCCGATAAACAACCCCTAGTGCCGATTAAAAATTTCTAAACTGAGTCGACAAGGCACACAGGGGATA
>NW_012027210.1:0-660 GCF_000956235.1 Wasmannia auropunctata
TCCAGGGGTGATCGATTGTACTAATCGATCACCATCGATAGTTGACATGTTCGGTCGGTGGCGCCTCGCGGTGATAATTGGAGCAATTGTCTATCACGCGGTTGTACAAACAGAAGGAGAAAGTACGATAAACTTTATATTCCAATACTTCCGCCGTTTATGTGCTTTTCTTCTTGAATACCTAGCTCGGAACGCAAATATTCAAAACGATTCTTGGTTAAAGCTTTGGTAAATAGATCGGACAATTGCTCATTGGTGGGCACATACTTTACTTCGATTTGCTTGCACTCGACTTTCTCTCGAATGAAGTGAAATTTAATATCTATGTGCTTCGTTCGTTTGTGCAGTTCAGGATTGTATGCTAAGCGGATTGTGCTCTGATTATCGACCAATAAGTTTATTGCTTGCCCGGAAAAACAGTTCAAGTCAAGGTTAGCATTTGTCTGATCCACATTGCTTCTTTACAAGCCGTTGCTGCGGCAACGTATTCTGATTCAGTCGTACTCAACGTTACAATTTTCTGCCGCTGAGACGACCAAGTAATAAGTGAATTGTTAATTCGAAAAATATAGCCTGTTGTAGACTTTCGGGTGTCTACATTGCCTGCGAAGTCCGCATCGGAGTATCCGATTAAATTTATATCTTTTTGTCTCCCGCCGC
>NW_012027210.1:2600-2943 GCF_000956235.1 Wasmannia auropunctata
TCTCTCGTATTCCTCACTATCTTTCTCGTCTGTTTCTCTGTTTTCTCATCTCTTTCTCAGAACCATCATCTCCCTCCCGACTTTTTCGTCTTTTTTATGGCTTTCACCTCTCTTTCAAGACTCTCGTCTTTCTAACAATTTTCTTGTCTCTTTCTCGGTATCTTCGCTTCTATCACGACTCTCTTGTCTCTGTCACGAGTTTCTCGACTCTCCCACGGCTTTCTTATCTCTGTCACAATTTTCTTGCTTTCTCACGGTTTTGTCGTCCCTCTCACAGCTCTCTTGTCTCTCGCATGTTCTTAGTAATAATATACAATTCATTTAATCATTACAATAAAATAAA
>NW_012027210.1:8501-9752 GCF_000956235.1 Wasmannia auropunctata
AATAATTCATCCCATTCCATAGTATACTCACACCATATTCATACCCATCTCATACCGATGCCGAATTCATACTGTCCTATATGAGTCCTATGTATTATCATTCTTGCCCTATGTGTGTTACCTATATGTATACATTTTTATATGGGACTGTTACGGTCCCATATGGGGCTATTACGATCTTACGTAGAACCTTCATGGTCCTTCACAGGACCTTTATGGTCCTTCACAGGACCTTTATGGTCCTTCATGGAACCTTCATGGTCCTTCACTGGATCTTCATGGTCCCATATGGAATACCTATGGGAATTTGCGGCAGGGTTATCTGACGTCACTTGACCAGTAATCACCAGTTTTTGACGTCATTTGATGTCACTATGTTTGCTGAGACATTGCGATTTATTAACACACGACCCGTTCACTCGACAATAGCAAACAGTCGACTGATTTTAATATCGAATTTATCACTTAATTATTATCAATCCGTGTCGATTAATTATTTGTCAACTGAAAAATCACTTGAAGAAAAAACCACGCGCAATTTACTAACATACGACGATTTATTGACACACAGAGGCGTTCACTCGGCAATAGCAAGCAGTCGACTGACTTCAACTAATCACATATTCGCGTTTCGACAGCGCTGCAAACATAACCAATAAAATCAGTCGACTACTTGCTATTGGCAAGTGAACGCCTCGTGTGTCAAATCGTCGTGTGTCAGTAAATCGTCGTGTGGTAGTAAATTGTGCGTGTTTCTTTCGTCGAATGATTAATCGACACGGATTGATAATAATTAAGTGATAAATTCGATATTAAAATCAGTCGACTGTTTGCTATTGTCAAGTGAACGGGTGTTAATAAATCGCAGTGTGTTTCTTTCTTCGCGTGATTTTTCAGTGAACGGATAATTAATCGATAGTAATTGTAAAGTACGTAACGGATAATAATTAGTAGATACATTAATAGATTTCTCGTGATTTCTTTAAGTGAATAGTTTGTATGAATCGAGTGTGAATCGAGTGTGAAATGTTGAATTGACACGGTTTGTAAAAAAAAGAATGAACTAATTAATTATTTGATCTGTGTCAGTAGTAACTTGTGACGTTTGCATTAAAACTATCGAAAATTTATTAAAATAAACACTCATTACGTGGAAATCACATCGAAATGGGAATTCACCCATCTTTTTTGAGAAGCTATAGAAGTCGACAAATCTTTAAAAGATAAAGTTGTGTGTGTGTGTGTGTGTGT
>NW_012027210.1:9772-16791 GCF_000956235.1 Wasmannia auropunctata
TGCGTGTGCGTGTGCGTGTGCGTGTGCGTGTGCGTGTGCGTGTGCGTGTGCGTGTGCGTGTGCGTGTGTGTGTGTGTGTGTGTGTGTGTGTGTGTGCGTGCGTGCGTGTGTAAGAGAGAGGGAAAAAATATACGCATGTTTGTACGCGCGTGTAGCTGATCGTCGCGAGGGTTCCGCGTACCGCTTGCCGTTGGACAGTAAGTCGTGCCGCCCCTGTCTACCTTCTGTACGTGGCCCGTAATTCGCTATCTATTTCTCGTTATAATTTGAAAACCAAGCTTCGAACAAAATTTTTGTAAAGGAAAAATCGTCTTAGAATTGAGTTAAGAATACGTCTTTAAGGACACCGGGGTTATTCTGAATCACTCTGTACAGAAGGTTATAAATATATTTGGAATAAAAATTAAAATTTAATCATTTTATAACATTCTAATGCAAAATATATTTTTTTTAAATAAAAGGTACAAAAAGTTGAATTTTTGAAAATAATTTTTTAAAAATTATTTTAAATCTTATATTTCAAAAACTATATTCAAATTAAAAATATTTTCAATATTATGTTTCAAAAATTACTCAAGATAAAAATTTTATTTTAAATATTACCTATATCTCAAAAACTGTTCAAAAGGGAGAAATTATTTCAAATAACTTATTAAAAAGTAAGAATGGATTAGGCCTATTTAAGAAACCATTATAAATAAAACGCACGGTGCTATCTACTACAATGTGGTGTGAAAATAATAGCGTTTTGTTACGGAAAAAATAAAACAATATTCAATCTATATGTGTGTAAATATACTAGTTTCATTACTTAACAAAAGTGTCAAGATCTGATTTTAATAAAATTTTGTATACATATAGGTTACGTAATAAATGAATTTACAAAATATCAGTTGCGATGGAAAAATAGTTTTGAAATCATCCTTTATAATAAAGATATATTTAACTTTTAATTTTTTATAATAAAGAATATTTAACTTTTTTTATTATATCTCGAAAACTATTCAAGATATCAAAAAAACGAAATTTTATACGAAAGTTTTACAGTAAAATTATCTCTATTCATTTACGTTAATATTTTTTTTTAATAATTATATTCTAAAAAATTTTTGAAAATAATTATTTTATTAAAATACTATTAACATAAATTAATAGAGGTAATTTTACTGTAAAAAACTACTTCTGTAAACATTTTTTGATATCTTGAATAGTTTTCGAGATATAACGAAAAAAACTGAAAACTACTTTATATATAAAGGATGATTTCATTTCTTTAAACTGTTTTTTAGCAGCAACTGATATTTTCTCAATTCTATTTGAGTAACCTATAAATGTACAAAGTTTCATTAAAATCAGAATTTAACACTTCGCGAGGTTTTCTTGTAAATAATTATGCTATTAATTTATAATAACTTCCTATAAGTAATATAAAATTAATCAATACTTACGCAGGTAACTCTCCCACAGCAGATCCACTACATAACCAGGAAAAGTATGCGTGCAAACAATACATATATGTAAACAAATATTTCTTATATGAACCTATATCATTTACATGTAAAAATTATCAAATGTAATATAACACTAAAATCTCGAATTCCGGTTCTAGTATCAAATGTCATTAAATTTTCCATAAAAGGAAATAAATGATATTCTCTCATATGTCAGTTATTAATTTTTGTAATTATCAATTAACATTTATAATTGACATATGATAGAATATAATTACATCTACGTTGAAAAATATAATATACTCGTACATACAGTCAAACCTCTTGCTGTATCCTTCATCGGTTATATCTGCTTCCATTCTTAATTCTTTACCACATTCGTATTTTATTTTCTCACTTATATTTGACATTTTTTCATATAATTAACGAGAAGAAAAGAAATGAAAAACAAAAAAATTTTTATAGAATAATAATAGATAGGACCGACTGTATAATACTGACTTCATATATCGGATAATATGTTGATCTATCGCCAATCAAATTATTGCCGATAAAACTAAAAAATGAAATTAAATAAAAAAATAAAAAAAATGAAAGAGGGGACATATTTGTGAGCAACAATAGGTGAATTGCGAATCTCGCATCAAAATGAATGTAATCGCAGAGTAGAATGATGAAAACAAAGAAAGACTCACTCTGGCGGTTTTCCCCGGAGGCCAAACAAGGTGAAAATCAATTCGACACGCTGACGCGGCCCTGCAAGAAATGTGTAAACGCACTGTCGCGGCTCTCCTTCAGGATTGATCAACGTCGGTGCGTGAAATGTCCCGTTCAGCGGCCCGTCAGGAGTACTCACAAATTTTTGATCGCACTCTGAAAACCAAATAAAATTGCAATTTACGTGACTAACTCGATCAACGCGCTGATGAATTAAAATCGATATCATCTTTTTTGCAGCTATTAAATATCATAGAGAATATAATAAAAAAGGACACAAGACGTACTTGGTGTTCTGGCAGTAACGAGCCCTCCCGGTGGTGGCGGCAGTGGAACGTAGTCTTGTAGTGGTGCATCAATTACCTCGCGGGCTGAATTGAGGGAGGGTGATGATTTAAGGATCCCGCGATAACATCCACCGCCACCGGGAACACACCACACCATATTATAATAATCGTGCAAATAATAGTGATAACAAGACTAATAATAATATGACTTATTTATATGTATATATAAGGAACATTTAAAATTTCATAAGATATTATCTTTGAAAATATCAAAGCAAAAAATATTTTAGAAGTTGTTTTACTTGAAAAAGATAGAGATGTTAATTTGACTTTGAGTATAAGCGTTAAAGTCGATAAGGATTATTGTATCATTTTTTATATAAAGAAAAATCATTTTTTAAATAAAGAAATTAATTGATATGTGTTTTATAATTTATTTTGTATAACATAATTCTTTTAATTATTTTAGATATAAAAGTATTAAAATACAGTTATCAAACAATCAATAATTTATTAGATATTTTATAATTATTCCATATTTTGATATCAAATATAAAATATTTCATAAACTATTAATTTTTTATAACCATACATTAATACTTTAATGCACAGAACAAAAAGATGAATAAATTGTTGTTCAAAAACACAAAGTTACATTTATAAAAAAGTTAATTATGCAATTTGAAGAATATGTAATACACTCCTTTTAAAAAGTAACTTATATTTTCTTTACATCAATTGGTTCATTTCTTTTTACAAAAAGTAAAATAAAAATTAATATTTTTCAAGATATTTTATATTTTATCTCAAAATATATCAAAACAAAGTATAAAATATCTTGTAAATTATTAATTTCTTAATAACCTTATCATAATACTTTTATATACAGAATCTAAAGAAATTATATTATGTAAAAAAATTGAATAATTTTATTTAAAAAATGGCCGTGACTTTCATGCAATTTTCAAAGGATTATTCAATATCAAATCATTAACATTATCAAACGTTACTCTTGAAATCCTACAACTTTTGTTCAAAACATTTTTTCATATCTATCTTAATTTTTGAGATATTTATCTGTCACACTTTACACACTCATCCTATACATATATGTATATACATACAGGGTGTCTCTTAATAGATGTATCACCGCTCATGGGTAGATAGAATGGACTAAACTGAATCGAAAAGTCCTCTACCATTTTGCAAAATTCGCAATATTTAACGAGATATTAATTTTTGAATATCGCCGAATGAGCGAGTATCCGTTCGGCGAGTCCGGCCCACCGCCAATACTAGCGCGCGACCGTCCATGAGCCGCTCGACGCACAGCCATTTTTGCTGTAAACAATTCCCCGCTCGCCGCGTGTCTCGCGCTAGACAACCGCACGCGATGGACGGTCGCGTGCTAGTATTGGCGGTGGGCCGGACTCGCCGAACGGATACTCGCTCATTCGGCAATATTCAAAAATTAATATCTCGTTAAATATTGCGAATTTTGCAAAATGGTAGAGGACTTTTCGATTCAGTTTAGTCCATTCTATGTACCCATGAGCGGTGATACACCTATTAAGAGACACCCTGTATATACAGTTATAAATTTAATATTTCATTTAAATAAAAAATATAAATAAGCAATTTTTTAAAATATTTATATTTTCATTATAAATAAAGAAGATAAATAATTCCAAAAATGAAAATATGGAAAAGTGTTTCAGATTGTTAGATTAGGAACGGGAAAAAGTGAATCACGTTAAGTCATGACAAAACTCGAGAAAAATATAAGGCGACTTTATTCCTGAACTGTTATAGCCGACGCCATTATAATAAATGAATATCTCTCTTCACTTTCGACCTGACTCCTATAATCGAGCCAACGCTTGAAGCTCTATATCAGCGCTTACTTAAGGCGCCAAACGATAAAATAAAAATAATCGCAAATCCAACATTCTCTCACCTTAAGTTGTGTTATTCCCAACTCAATTAACATAAACATAAAATTTCGAACAAAATCATCCATAGAAAGAAAATAATACATAGTAAAATAACTAAAATATAGTATATAGTTCTTAACATTATCCGACTATAGAAACCTTTTTGGTTTTTTAATGATGCGGCCGGATCTCGTTACAACGGATGTTTCTACAGGATTAAGACGCGGAACTTCCGAAATCTTATTATTAGAATTACAATCAGTATTTGATTTCTTATTAATAAGTTCTTATAGTTATATAGCTTAGTTATACAGGGTGTCCCAAAATAAACTTTTGTCCTTAAAATGTCATATTTCTGACTCAATTCTGAGAAGATTTTTCCTTTACCAAAATTTTATCCGAAGTTTAATTTTTAAATTATAACAAGAAATAGTTAGCGAATTATGGACCGCGTATGGAAGGTAGACAGGAGCGCGTAATATCTGTCGGACACAGGCGGTACGCGGGGCCATTGCGACGATCAGCTGACTGCAACACGCGCGCATACATATGACATTTTAAGGACATGCGATTACATTCTCTCTTGCTCGCACACAACACACACACGCACGCACGCACGCACGCACGCACGCACGCACGCACGCACGCACGCACGCACGCACGCACGCACGCACGCACGCACGCACGCACGCACGCACGCACGCACGCACGCACGCACGCACACAAATAGTTATTCAACCCATTAACGTCCAAGCGGACACATTTTTTGAACAATTTTCATTGGCTTAATTTTTTATTTGAATGGTTTTGAAAAAAATTCTAGCAACATCATTTCTGATGTAAAATTTTTTATACATATCCGTATAGATCAGATCAATAAAGTTATAAAAAAGATAAATATCTATTTTTTTTTTAAATGTTAATATACAAAATACAATATACAATATACATAATATACAATATACAAAATAACATAATCGATAATCCAAATAACAATAAAATACAAATAATAAGTACAACATAATGTAAAACTATTAGGTTAAGAAGCAATTAGCGTCTTATACCAAATGTATGCAAACATTTTTTTTTACATTTTTTACATTTTTATAAAAAAATCATTTAAACTAATTATTTTAAATTCCTTAGTTATGAAAGAAAAATTTAATAAGATTTTATCATGAAATAGTTATTAACATTAATAAATATATTGTTGAACTCATTAATGTCCAAGCGGACACATTTTTTGAACAATTTTCAGTAACTTAATTTTTTATTTTAATAGTCTTGAAAAAATAATAACAACATCATTTCTGATGTAAAATTTCTTGCTCTTTCAGAATTTGCCATCAGAATTTGTCAAAAATAAAGTCCACAAAAGTTATAGTCGATTTTTAAAAAAAAAAAACCGTAATTTTTCACTCAAAATTTTTTTTAAATCTATCTTTTTGAAACAATATTAGGATGGTCTTGAGCAGTCAAAATATAGCGTCCATGAACTCTAAACTTTAAAACGTATATATACTCATTTCGAAATTCATGATGGCGACATCGAAAATGGCGACCAAAAGCTTGAAATGTTACGATATTGTGCAAATTCACTAAAAAAATGCTGTAATCATTATGACTGGTGTGTTTTTATCAATATTGTGATATTATATGATCAAAACAACAATAAAATTATTGCAACAATATGACAGACATAAAATGGCCGATTACGATTATAATAATAAAATCTAAAAAATAAAAAATAAAAAATTTAAAATTGATTAAAAAATTAACAAAAAAAATTTTTAATAAAAAACTTTGACATTAATATAAATCAATAAAAAAAATAGAACGTTTTTATATATCCATCTCCTGGCGTTTTTTTAGCACGTTATAATCGGCCATTTTGTGTCCGCCATATTGTAGCAATAATTTTATTGTTGTTTTGATCATATAATATTATGATATTGATAAAAACATACCAGTCATGATGATTACTGCATTTTTTTAGTGAATTTGCACAATATCGTAACATTTCGAGTTTTCGGCCATCATTTTCGATGCCGCCATCATGAATTTCGAAATAAATATGTATACGTTTTAAAGTTTAGAGTTCATAGACGCTATATTTTGACTGCTTAAGACCATCCTAATATTGTTTCGATATGAAAATATCGATTAAAAAAAATTTGAGTAAAAAATCACGGCATTTTTTCCAAAAAATCGACTATAGCTTTTTTAGACTTTATTTTTGACAAATTCTGATGACAGATTCTGAAAGAGCAAAAAATTTTACATCAGAAATGATGTTGCTAGAATTTTTTTCATTAACATCAAGTAATTATGGATCATCACGAAATGTCTGCAGTTTCCGATCACAGAAGTTAAGCAACGTTGAGAGCAGTCGTGGCTTGGATGGGTGACCGTTAGATTTGAATATTAATTTCAGATGAATAATCTCCTTGCAAACACCGTAAGTTGTTTTTTTTTAGTGTTTTATAATGTTTTTTATTCTAATTTTATAAACGTTTATTTAATCGTTATTTTTTATTTTTTATATCCTATGGACACGTCAGAGATTCTTAGTATGTCCATCAATTTTATAAACAGATATCCCGTAGACGTCCACCAATTTCATAAACAGA
>NW_012027210.1:17625-20125 GCF_000956235.1 Wasmannia auropunctata
TGAGCATTTGCGCGGTGTTCAAGTAAACAGTGGGCATTTGCGCGGTATTCGAGTGAGCAGTGGGCTTTTGCGCGGTGTCCAAGTGAACGGCGGACATGTGCACCGTGTCTAATAGGCTGTGTCTATTTGAGACGTGTCCATTTAAACTGTGTCCAAGTGCACCGCTCCCCAGAGAGACACTGTAAAATACCGTAATTGGAACACTAAAGTTACCAAACACGACCACTAGAGAGCGTAAAATATTGATATAGTAAAGAAAGAAGAAAACAAGCGAGAATCAAAACGAGAAACGAGCGCAATAAAAATTAATTCCATAAAATATGTACGAATAATGAGTCATCAACAAATGCGTGATTTTTAGACTTATACAATTCCTTAAATAAAAATGACTGAATATTGATTATCGTCTAAGATCTCTGCATCCGATAGATTATCCGAACACGAAAACATTTTTGCAAAGTGAAATAAACAGATGTGAGTGGAATATCAGTACCATACTTTAAAAAATAATTTTTTGCTCGATGTATTGGCACTACTGACATCCGACACGACAAAACTTAAGATTGAGTTGTATTTTGCAGTTTCGTTCTGTATTTCTCTGTGTCATAAATGGAAAGCACCATATTAAACACTGTGTCACACAAAGTTAATAGTTGCGTCTTTTCGTTAGGTATCAATATATGGTTTTGAAGAACGAGCTTTAACATCTCTTGTACATAAACTTCTACCTGTAGTTCATCACGTCCAAATCGATTTTTGAGGCTCGAAATTACTTTATCATAGTTCTCTCCAGTCGATGGAAAACTCTGCACTAATTCGTACGCACGTGATTTTGGGACCATTGCTTGAATTAAATATTGGAACTTGTTCTCGTTCGCGATATCAATGTCCTCATGAATTTTCTTAAAACTGCTCCAAAACTGTAGCCACTCCTTCACGTCGCCATTAAACTTCGTTAATTCGATTTTAGGCAGCTTATACATCTTCTGTCTCCTTTCCCCGACTGCATTTGTGGAAATCCCGGCGGACGTCTGGATCGCCGTAATCAGCTGACTTGTGTGTAACAGTCGCGTGACTTTGTTCTTTATACGCACAAACTTTGCCTTGTACTCGTCGGCCATTTCGATCTCGCGTACAAGTTCTTCCAAAGTGTCCTCTTGAACCATGAGAGTAAAAGCCTTCTCTTTTATGAGCGATAGTTCCGAAAACTTATTTTTAAGCGCCTCAAACGTAGCTTGTAAATTTTCTGGATTTTCCGTTTCATATTTCAGAACTTCGTCGAGTGCATTATACGTTCTCGTGAAAACGGTCCTCAGCGACTTACGTCCTTTCTTTATTTGATATATGATTTTTCGAGAAAAACTTAACTCGTGATCCAAATAACAAAAACCCCGGTCCTGTCACAGTCGCCAAATGTTAAATTAGGAACGGGAAAAGGTGAATCACGTTAATTCACGACAAAACTCGAGAAAAATATAAGGTGACTTTATTACTGAATTGTTATTTGTTATAGCCGATGCCATTATAATGAATGAATATCTCTCTTCATTTCCGACCTGACCCCCTACAACCGAGCCAACGTTTGAAGCTCATTCATCAACGCTCATTTAACCCTTTCAAGCATACATTTTTCCTTACCTACGATTGACTTGAAAATTAGTACTCGAGAGTTTTCGAGGTTGCTGATTACGAATCTGAGGTCAAAATTTAGAAATTCAAAATGGCGGATCAATATGGCGGACCCGAATTCGAAAAACGATGCAAATTTTATGAAAATGTATATCTGGAAGTTTTCGGAGTCGCTGATTACGAATCCGTAATCAGATTCCCGAAATTCAAAATGGCGGATTCAATATGGCGGACCCGAATTCGAAAAACGATGCAAATTTTATGAAAATGTATATCTGGTGATTCTCGGAGTCGCTGATTACGAATCAATGGTCAATTTTTAAAATCCAAAATGGCGGACCCGAATTCAAAAAACGATACAAATTCTATGAACGTATATTTGGATCCGCCATTTTGAATTTTAGAAATCTAGCCACGGATTCGTAATCAGCGACCCCAAAAATCCTTGAGAGATCTTTGCGTGGAAACTCTAAAAGAACTTTCAGAGATAATGAATTTTCTCCAGAAAAAAAGCTATTTTTCAACATTTATTTATTTGTATAAACAAAGTCACCCTTGATTTCAAATTATTGCGCATCGATTCTTATTTTTGAATGTATAACTGATACCAAAACACAAAAAAAAGTTCAAAAATTAAGTGAAAACTACCCCAATTATTCAGAAAATGGTTATGGAAATGTGGCATTTCACAATGCCTCCGTGCTTGAAAGGATTAAGGCGCCGACGATAAAATGATAAAATAAAAATAATAGCAAATCCAACACAGACAAACGTTGTACGATCTGAAGAAGGATAAATATTAGTAAAATTAATTTTTGAAAAAAATTTTCAAGTCATATAAAGGTCACTACTTTTTAAAATAAAATTACAT
>NW_012027210.1:28225-30816 GCF_000956235.1 Wasmannia auropunctata
ATTGCATTATGGAACGTAGCGGGGCTGGGGAACAAAGATAAGGAATTTTGGAAAAGACTAGAGGAATGGGAAGTAACGGTATTAATGGAAACCTGGGTGGAGAAAAAGGACTGGGAGAAAATTAGAAGAAAATTGCCAAATGAGTATAAGTGGGTGATGCAGAAGGCGAAGAGGAAAAGCAGGAGGGGGAGGGCAATGGGGGGAATGATTTTAGGTATTAGAAAAGAGATAGTGAAGCAGGCAGGTAAGGAGGAGATAGAAATGGAAGGGTTGATAGTAGAGAGAATTAAGTATGGGAGGAATAGTATGAGAGTGGTGGGAGTGTATGTGAATGGAGACTTGGAAAAGAAATTGGAAGGGATGAAGGAGTGGATAGAAAAGAAGGATGGGGTAAAGACGTTAATCGGGGGAGATTTTAATGCGAGGATAGGAGAAGAGGAAGAAAAGATAGACTGGACAGACGGGGATGAGGCGGAGTATAGGAGAAGCTCTAAGAACAAAAAGGTGAATAAGGAGGGAGAGAAGCTAATAGAATGTATTAGAGAGAGAGGATGGTGGATGGTAAATGGGGGAATAAAGGGAGATGAAGAGGGGGAATGGACGTACACAGGGGGTAGAGGGGAGTCAGTGATTGATTTTATTCTGGTAAACGAGGATATGGACAAAGAAGTGGAGAAACTAGAAATAGGAGAGCAGGTGGACTCGGATTTATCACCCGATGATAGTATGAGTGAGAGAGGGGGAGGGAGAAAGGAGAGCAAAAAAAGGCAAAAGTAGAAGGGTGTGTAGAGGGAGATGGGATGAAAAAGGAAGAGAAAGCTTTAGGAGGGAGCTAGGAAAGGTAGAAAGTGAGGAGATAGGAGAGCTAGAGGATAGAATAAGAGAGACGTTGGAAAGGATGGAAGAGAGAGAGAAAGGAAGGAAGAGGGGAAAAGGATGGTGGGACGAGAAATGTAGGAAGAAGAAGAGGGGAGTAAGGAAAGTATTAAAAGAATGGAGAAAAGAGGAGGAGGGAAAGCAACAATATATAAGAGAAAAGAGGGAATATAGAGAGATATGTGAAAGGAAAAAGGAAGAGGAAAATGAGAGATGGAGGAGTGAAGTAGAGTTAGCAAAGTCAGAAGGGCAGGTATGGAGAATTATAAACAGGGAAAGAAAGAAAGGTAGGGGTGTGAATGAGGAGAAAGAATGGAAGAATGGGAAGAATTTTTTAAGAGACTGTTAGGGGAAGTAGAAGGAAGAGTGAGACAGGGAGAGGAAAAAAAGGGGAAGAACGAGGGAGAAAGTGATCTAGAAAAAGAGGAAATTAAACGGGTTTTGAGAATGGCAAAAGATGGAAAGACGGTAGGGGTGGATGGAATCCCGAGTGAGGTATGGAAGTACGGGGGTGAAGAGATGGAGAAGTGGGTTTGGAGAACGTGCAATAGGGTGTGGAGGGAGGAGGGATGGCCGGAGGAATGGAAGGAAGGAGTATTAGTGCCGATTAGGAAAAAAGGTCAAGAAGAGAGAGTGGAGGAATACAGAGGAGTAACGGTAATGCCGACATTGTATAAAATATACACGGCGGCATTGACGGAAAGACTAAGAGAGGAAGTGGAGGAGGGAGGAAAGTTGGCACCAAACCAAGCGGAATTTAGGAGAGGAATGGGGACGGTTGACAACATATATGTGTTGAATTATTTAGTAAATAGGCAGATAGGGAGGAAAAGGGGAAAAATAGTAGCGGTATTTGTCGATTTGAAGGCGGCGTTTGATTCGGTGAATAGAGGGGGTGTTAACAAGGGCAATGAGAGAGAGGGGAGTTAGGGAGGGACTGATAGAGAGGGTGGGGAAGATAAGAAAGACGAAGAGTAGGGTGAGAGTGGGCGGGGTTATAGGGAGAGAGTTTTGGACAGCAAGGGGGGTAAGGCAGGGATGTCCGGTGAGCCTCTTGCTGTTTAATTTATTAATGGCGGATTTGGAGGAGAAGATGGGGAAGATAAAATGGGGGAGAGATAAAGCTAGGAGAAAGGAGAATATATTCATTAACGTACGCAGATAATATAGTCTTGTTGGCAGAAAAGGAAGGAGAGATGAGGAGTATGCTGGAGAGATTGGAAGGGTACTTGGAGAGAAAGGGTCTGGAGTTAAATGTGGAGAGGACAAAGGTGGTGAGGTTTAGGGAAGAAGGAGGAAGGACGAAGAGGATAAGTTAGAGATGGAAGGAGATGAAATTGGAAGAAGTAAAGGAATATAAGTATTTGGGATATCCAATGCACAGGAACGGAGGACAGGAGGTACAGGTGAGGGAGAGAGTAGCTAAGGCAGTGGCGGTAATGGGACAGATTTGGGGAATTGGAAAGAGAAGGTTTGGGAAAGATTGGAAAAGGAGGATGTGGCTATTTGATAGGTTGGTATGGACAGTAGCAGGATACGGGGTAGAAGTGTGGGGATGGAAAGAAAGAGAAAAGATTGAGAGGATACAGGAAAGATTTTTGAGGTGGGTACTGGGTGTAGAGGGAAGAACTCCAGGATACCTGGTAAGAGAGGAGACAGGGAGGGATCTGCTAAGAAGTAGGGCAGGAAGGAGAGCGTGGGGTTTTGAGAAAAGG
>NW_012027211.1:0-1287 GCF_000956235.1 Wasmannia auropunctata
CGTAAACGAGCACGGATGGTGTGCGTATAGAGGTCATTTATAATTATTTACTCAAAAATGATACTTCGGAAAACAACTTTGTCACACATGGTTGAATTACGTATTAAAATAACCTTTAATTTGGTAAAAAAAATAATTCAAAAATTAAAAAAATTGTTTGTTGGGGGGGATACACAAAAATTAAGACAATAAAAAATTATTTTTAATTATAATCATAAAGTACTCTTAAAGCCATTCAACTTTTATTTGGAACATTTTTTTCTATCTCTCCTAGTTTTGACGATATTTGCATTGAAATAAAAAAATCGATTTTTTTCTAAGGGGTGTTTCACCCCTTAAAAGCGCGAAGCGGCACGGATTTGCGGTAGCTTAATTTTTGGTTTTGTCTAGAAAATAACATATCACAAGCTCATCGAAATCGGAGGCGGACACTTGGGTCCCTTTCCTTGTAAGTTTGTTTCAGTTACAAAAACACTGATTCAATAAAATCGATTGTAATCTGTCTAAATCCGATTCCGCTAGGAAAGACAACATTAATCTGAAATTTTTATTCAAATTTTTAATTCGAAAATTAGCGATGGCGATGGTTATGTAATTTCAATTTGATTTAATAATATCTAATTTTTAGTAATTAAGTTGATTGTAATCCGGTGTAATTCGAAATTCACCGATTTTGAGGATATAAACTAAATCGGTTTGAATGCAATAAAAATCCCATTTTGTCTGTGATCAGTATAATAGTAACATGTTTTTATTTTTTTGCATACATTTGTATGAAACGCTATCGTTTCTCTTGATCCAGTATTTTACATTATGTTATACTTATTTGTATTTTACTGTCGTTATTTCGACTATCTATCATGTTATTGTATATTAACATTTATTAAAAAAATATTTTCATCTTTTTGATAACTTTATTGATCTGATATATCACGGATATGTATTTATTAATATCGAGTAGTCATGGATCATCACGAAGTGTCTGCAATTCTCAATCACAGAAGTCAAGCAGCGTTGACAGCAGTCGTGGCGTGGATGAGTGACCGTTAGTTGAAAAAATGCAATTAAAACTAATTAAAAAAAAGTAATCCATTTCGATTGAGATTTGTGTCCTGAAATAATATGCGTGCATTGAAATGTTGTATTAATCCTTACATTCGTCATAAATTCGAGTTTGATTTTGAAAATTTTTTCTTGTTATTGGTTCGATTAATTTTATACATTTAGATTTTAGAATAATAAAATATATATGAAATTTATTATTAGTTGAACTATATAATTAATTTT
>NW_012027211.1:4827-5469 GCF_000956235.1 Wasmannia auropunctata
GTATAAGAGACAGTGACTGAAAAATAATTTTTCTAAAGTAGTTTTGTTTATCTTGATATTTAAACAATAAGGATAAAATGGTTTCGTAAACGCTGTATTTTATTATAATTGATCTAAAAAACCAAATTGGATTATTTTCAATGTATAATACAATCACTAAAATCATTTTGTAAATATTATACCTCCAAAAAATTTGTTGTATTAAATTTTAAAAAATTTATATAATATTATTTTTAATGTATAATACGATCACGCAAAATTATGTTATTATTAATGAAATAAAAACTTAGCAAAAATTAGTGAAATCCGTGGAAAAAAGACGTTAAAAATGTAAAAAAAAACCGCCAAGTATATTTTTTTACGTTTTTACCTCGAAAAAATTGTATCAGATTGAAAAAAATGAGACCTTTGTATCATCTTAAATATATTTATAATATGACTTCGAAAAAAAAACTGTTGTTAAATCATAAAAAAACCTAAGTGGCATTATCTTCAATATATAACAATCACGCAAAATTATTTTGTAATTAATATACCCCGAAAAAAACTATTGTATCAAATTAAACAAACAAAATCCAAGTTGTATTAACGTATACATGATTAAAAAAAATTTAATTTAATAAATTAAAAATATAATATTAA
>NW_012027211.1:9133-9530 GCF_000956235.1 Wasmannia auropunctata
TCTTTTCATGAATATATTTTCTTACAATCTTGCTATGAAGAGATGATCGTGGAACCTTATATAATTTGCTAGCAATATTTATCGGTGTTCCTAATTTTACTGCTTCTATAGTTTTATCCATCCATAGCACTATCACGTCAAAAGAGATTCACATCGCAGTTTACAATTTCAATATGCGCATCACACGCATCACTGTCACATCACGACCATTACACAAGTTATGGGTTAACCGAGTCAGCCGTCGGCTGACAGTGAAAACAGGAGAGCACACTAATAGGGACAAGCCTTAAAATCTTGCGGTATTACTGGACTCATACAATAAATAACATAAAACATTTATAAAGTACTTATGTACTTTACTATTTTATTAAATTAAACATCGGAAGAGCACACGTCT
>NW_012027211.1:11712-16243 GCF_000956235.1 Wasmannia auropunctata
TTATTTACTACAACTTTTTTTTAATGCGCCCGGAACTCCCATTACAAAATCTGCAGAAATGGATGTAAAAAACAAAATAAAAAATTTGCTGCAAGGTATGTACCAGAACCAATTTAAAATAGAAGAAGAAGAGTCACCGGATTTTGAAAATTATTTCAATATTCCAGAAGCGGAATTAATCAAGAAGAAAAATGGAATGAACAAGAAAAAAAATAAAAAAGAAGAAAAATCGTATAATGTTAAATAAATGGCATATATAAATGATAATATACTAATCGAATATAAAAGAAGAGCCGTAGAATTTTGAAAACCTAACGGTAAGGCTAGGCCAAAGTCGCTTAAAAACGTAAAATCATGTTTCGAAAAGTAACATCACTACGCCAGTTACGAATATGGAAGGAACATATAAGGAGAGGTGGAAATAGACTGGAGAAGCTGAAATTAATTTCAACGTTCACATTAAATAAATTTCAAAAAAGTTTAGAAAGAGGAATCGCTATTCATGATACTGATATTGCTCGACGGGCCAATATCATAATCATGAATAGCGACTCCTATTTCTAAACTTTGTCAATGATTGTAGTTTTAAAATAGAATCTCTTGAATGAATTTTCAAAATCCAGGGACTCTTCTTCTTCAAATTGGTTCTTGTACATACATTCCTTGCAGCATATTTTCTATTTTGTCTTTTACTTCTATTTCTGATTTTGTAATGGGAGTTTCGGGCACATTTAAAAAAGTTGTAATAAATAACACAATTATCACATTTCTCGAATTGAACATTTTGCCTCTAAAAATTATAAATAATAAATTGTAGTCATATAAACATTATATAAAAATAAAAATAGTAAATATATTTATAAAATAGTAACGCTTTATTGTATGCATATTCTATTAACATTACATTATTTATTATAATATATTAATGACAAATGCTTTAATTTACTCTTAAAGTAATAAATATATATTATATAATCTGTTCCGACAAAACAGCGTTATTCGCCTGAATTTATGCTCACGCGTTTTCAACGATCATGCGTTATAATACTCGTATGTCATATTCCTTATACTGTTCTCGTCTTTATTGTTGTTATTCTCGCTCAGATTATTTGCGTTTCGGACTTTCTCTTTTCTCCGTCCGTTGCTTGGAGCATTTGTATCATCATGTTTGCACTTTCCGACCAATCAGCTAATGCCGCCTCGAACCTCGACGACCCTAGCCGTCGGTTCTCGGTATAAATAAGGGCCTTCCGCGAAGCGCGTCATCGTCGAAATTCAGTGTTCGAGCAGCGCAGTCGTCTTTCGAATTAATAAAAGTGATCGTCGCTCTATCTCGAAGTTCTCTCGATCTAGCCTCTTTTCTCGACATATCTCCTAACATAATCATTATACTGTAACATACGTTTTAGTCGGTGAATAGGAGCGAGCAATAATCTCTCGAAGGTTTATAATTGGATACCTTTTATTATTCACAGTGTTCTCGACACGTAACGTACGAATGCCTGAATGCGTGTATAACAAAGAATTTTTCTCGAGGCCCTCTATTGACTTAAAGCTATTACGGTAGGCGAAAGAGGGCGCTAGTCTCCGGGTACTAAATATTCCTAACATCCTCTCACCAGAGAGAAAAAGAGGAAAACTTAATTTCTTAAAAACTTGAGAACTTGATAACTGAATACAAAAATAAAGGATAAATGATATAACTTATTTCCAAAAACAAAATTCTTATAAGGAAAGAAAATCTAATAGCCGTATCTGTCCGGCGCTTTGACGCAACGTCCGCTTCTGGTACGAACAACGCTCGAAACAGTTTGTGGTGACAAATCCTGGTTGTCTTCTTTGGTCTGGTCCGTTGCATCTGTGCCCGGTTTAGTCATTTGTTCGGACATCTCCAAAGGATATAAGCGCTGAATGGGTCGCTCTCCGGTAGCAGTTTTTACCTTAGCCACTCTTATTATTTTGTCTTTACCTGGAAAAACCTTAATTACGCGAGCCAATGGCCAATCTAAACGTTTACGATTATCTTGTCCCACTAGAACGATATCTCTAACTTTAATTGGAATTTTTCGACTTTTGGTCATTCGTCTTGATAGTTGACCTAAGTATTCTGAACGGAAACGGTTACGGTTTACGTAACTCTTTACGCAAATTCTGATTGTACTTCATCCGTCTGTTGAGGTTGATATCTATCTTGTCTAAATCCGATACGTCATTTCGCGGGATCTCTTGGAGGAACATCAGCGGTGTCAACGGTTTTAACTGTGTTGGATCTTCTGCTAAGTATGTCAAAGGGCGTGAGTTGATCATAGCTTCGATGTCGCATAAAATAGTATTCATTTCTTCGTAGGATAGACAAGCCTTTTTCAGTGTTCGTTTCAGTAGGTTTTTCACCATTCTTACTAGACGCTCCCACCATCCTCCCCACTAAGCTGCAGAAAGAGGGTTGGGACGCCACTCTATTTTTTGACTGGAGCTGAACTGTTTGACTTTTTCCCAATCAATCTTTCGGAGTAAATTACCGGCTCCCACAAAATTAGTCCCATTATCTGTGAAAATTATAGAAGGTCTTCCTCGTCGTGCGATGAACCTCCACAGAACTTGTAAAAAAGCTTTTGTAGAAAGGGACGTGGTGAGTTCTAAATGGATCGCTCGGTAAACAGCACAAGTAAATAAACAAATCCACGCTTTTTGTGTCTTCTTCAAAAATAAAGGTCCTATGTAGTCGATCCCTAGAACTTCAAAAACGTTAGCTTTCTTGACTCGTTCACGTGGTAGACATCCAGGAATAGCATCTGCTTTTTTGGCTTTATAACGTCTGCACGTCCAAAAACTATTTACTATTGACTTTACAGCCATTCTGCATTTAAGTATTCAGAATGTCTCTCGCAGATTGTTCATTACAGCTTAAGTTCCTGAATGATTGAGTTGTTGATGCCTATACTCAATCAACTTCTTGATTAGAGGATGTTTTGGATCCAATATAATAGGGTGTCGGAAATTATATTCATCGTCGCGGTTAACTATAGGTGATTTTAGACATAACAATCCATCGTCGTTTCTGTACACGTCTAAAGTATCAAATCGTAGTTCTTTTACTTTACTAAAAGACTCTTCTTGCGTTAACCTGAAAATCGCTAATTCTGCATCGATGAATTCCTTTGTAGATAATTCTCCCGAGAACCTTGCAGTTCGCTGAACTCGACAATTAGTAATAAATCGACGGATCCAAGCCATAGTTCTTATTATCCTTAGGTATTTGGATTGGTTTTTCATATACGATCCTATTTCTTCTTGTGGAATAGACATACATATATTAACTGTTAACCTGTCATTTGACGAATAATCTTTTTTATCTCGGAACGATTTCTTAACTTCACTTTCAATTTCTGCTTCGTTTTCGACGTAGTCAGATGAAGGCCATAGATCCATAGAAAGTTTCATGCTGGGCCTTCCCACCATCGTGACTCTATTAGTTGTTGAGCACCACATCCTCTTGAAGAAAGGTCCGCGGGATTCATGGATCCAGGTACGTGACGCCATTGTTCTGGATTAGATAACGCGCATATCTCTTTTACTCTATTTCCTACAAAGATGTTCCACGGTCTATTCTTTTTATCCATGCCAAAACTGTCGCAGAATCGGACCAAAAGAAAACTTGCGCTTTTTCGAAATCTTCTGCATCTTTTATAGAATCCCATAGTCGAATTCCTATAGTGGCAGCAAGCAACTCAAGACGAGGGATCGTTATCTTGACTATCGGTGC
The DNA here is from genome assembly GCF_000956235.1 of Wasmannia auropunctata. Classification (NCBI taxonomy): domain Eukaryota; kingdom Metazoa; phylum Arthropoda; class Insecta; order Hymenoptera; family Formicidae; genus Wasmannia; species Wasmannia auropunctata. The sequence goes on from NW_012027211.1 coordinate 15,476, forward strand.
CACTCGCGACTTTGCTTGAATGAGTTGTACATATATGTTCTCTCGTGTTTCTGTTTTCGCGAATATAGTAGCTGCATATGCTTCTTGACTGGCATCGACAAATATGTGGAACATTATCTTATCTTCGTTAGGTCCGAACGCCCACCGTGGAATGCATAATTTTTTTAACCAAGGGAGCTGCTGTTGCCAGTTGTTAAACTCAGATTTTATTTCTTCTGGCACTTCGTCATCCCAGCTGATTTTGCATGACCAGAGTTTCTGCAGCAATATCTTAGGCTTTAGCGATATTGGAGATGACACGCCAATGGGATCAAACACCTTTTGTGCTGCGGATAATATATGTCTTTTTGTTATTTTCGATTTTTCATGCAACTCTAGAAGTGTAGGTGTTAACTTTAACGTATCCTGCTCTTTATCCCAAAGTAAACCGAGTATTGGAGTAAACCTAGATGTCTCTACTTGATTGGTGTACTCCCAACCTCGCAAATCAAATTTGCCTTCCGCCATGACTCGCTTCGCCACAGCTTCAAATGCTACGGCTTCGCTTCTTGAATTGACACTGGTTACGCAGTTGTCCACATAAAAGGATCTTCTCAATTGCCGAATGATATCTTTTTCTTCTTCTGTTTCGACTTGTTGGGCTACTTTCTCTAGATAGTATTCAATAGTCCCTCCTAGTAAAAAGGGGCTGCTGGAGACTCCAAAAACAACTCGCCGATGCCTATACATATATCTCGATTTCTTCTGTACGATCCTTTTTCCACCAAA
>NW_012027211.1:16715-19015 GCF_000956235.1 Wasmannia auropunctata
ACTTTTTCACATATAGATTTCTGATTTAGAGCTATAATGTTGCAAGAGTATGATCCATCCATGCTTCCGATGCTAACTCGATATCCCTTGTGTAGCGATGGACTAGATTTAGAACCTCCGAATAACATATGTATGATTTGTTGCTCGCCTACCATTTCGAATCCCATCTCCGTAGCGTAGCGGTCAAGAATGTATGATCTGTGCGATCCTGTATCAAAAATTGCTCTAACTACTCGTTCTTTGCCTTGAGAAACTAATTTCACTCTAAGTGTCTGCAGAAATACTTCTCCTGTAAGTGAAATATTAGCGAGAGTGGGCTGTACTTGCGTTTTGATAATGGTAGGTTCTTCTGCTTGATTGCTTTTTACAGAGGCAGTCGAGGACGTGTTGCGACACATAATTAGTATGTACTTTCTTCCGCACCATGCACACTTTCCTTTGTATCTGCAGTATTTGAAACTGTCCCGTTCTTGCACAATAGAAACAAGCATTTTTTTCTTTGACCATCTTGCATCTATCTTCATAGGACATCTTCTTGGCTTTTTCGCATAAAGCACTCTCGTGCTCTAGTCCACAAAATATGCAGGAATGTACTTTTTCTTCTTTAGCGAGAAGTCCTGCAGCAGTAGCGATCTCTTTCGGTTCTGTCTTTATTTTCTTTTTAGACTTATCTTGATTCGTGTTTTTATTTATATTGAAACCACTCATTGCCATGGCGATTCTTTCTTCTCTCATTACTTCTGTATGGAGAAAAGACATTAATTCTTCTAAGCGTTGCTTCGATGTAGTAGAATTAATTGCATTCGGATTTCGCTGCCATACGCGCAAAAGATCTTCCGGTAACGACAACTCTACCAAGGGGTACAGCATTGCAGCGCACATATCAGTCGCGACTCCAAGCGATTCTAAGGCTCGTAATTGCGTTTATCATAGATACTAGATAAAGAAGTGTAACTCGACTTTGCTGATTGATTTAATACTAACTTGAGCATTTCTCTTACGTAAACTTCGACGAGCAAATCTTCCCTGCCAAAACGTGACTTCAAGCTTGCAATGACCTTTTCATAATTTGCAGCTGTCGGCGGAAAACTATTGACCAATACGCTCGCTCGAGAATCTTTTCTCATCGCTTGGATCAGGTACTGAAATTTATCTTCCTTGGTGATGTTTGGATCTTCGTGGATGTGCTTAAATAGGCTCCAGAACTGCAACCAATCTTTAAGATCTCCGCCAAACTTCGGCAATTGTATCTTTGGCAATTTGTAAGTGCGTGCACTGTCTCTAGAAATTTGTGCTACTTGCCTGATATCTTCCACATGGATCGTTGCCTGAGGTGGTTCTACTATATTATTTACTGTTATTTTCGCTTGCTGGTACTTCATCCGATATTCATCGGCTATTTCAGTTTCCTGTGTTAAAACTTCCTCGCTGAGATCACTGTCGATCATAACCTCGAAAATCTTCTGGTTAAATTCTTCTAATTGGCTCGCCTTTTCTCTTATCATCGCGAGGCGTACTTGTAATTCCGTGTTATCTGGCCTCTCTTTCTCTAACTCGGCATGCAATGAGCCCAGAATGCGAGTAAACGCCGCACGAGCAGTGGAACGTGCCTTTTTCAATTTATCCATTGTGCCACCGACTATTTTCTTGCAAATATGTCACAAACTGAATAAATCCTGTCATCGGTCGCCAAATGTTAATATAACATACCAAACGTTAATAACACTAAATGTTAATAACACCAAATGTTAATAACATCAAATGTTAATGTAACATACGTTTTAGTCGGTGGATAGGAGCGAGCAATAATCTCTCGAAGATTTATAATCGGATACCTTTTATTATTCACAGTGTTCTCGACACATAACGTACGAATGCTTGAATGCGAGTATAACAAAGAATTTTTCTCGAGGCCCTCTATTGACTTAAAGCTATTACGGGTAGGCGAAAGAGGGCGCTAGTCTCCGGGTACTAAATATTCCTAACAATACTTTTTATATTTTTGTTTTCCGTGAGAAACCCAAGAAGAAATATAATCTCGTGTGATACATAAACGTGTTTGTATATAATATATGATAATTGTTGTCCCATACAGCACAGAAGTTTGCAGCAATATTGCAGCAAAATTGCAACATTGCATATTGCAATGCAATACTTCAGAAACATTGTTAAAATATAGATTTGCAACATTATTTTAATAATGTTGCAGCAATATTTAAAAGAAATGTGAAAAGAATCTACTACAATTTTGTGTTTAAATATTGTGTGTACGCTTACGCACATCTTATAATCATTAAGTA
>NW_012027211.1:19343-24730 GCF_000956235.1 Wasmannia auropunctata
ACGCGCACGCCATCTAGGATGGAACTAAACCGCCGCAGGGCGAACCTAACCCAATTACCGGGAACTGGTCTTACACGCGCGTGTATAATCTCAGAAATAACTCAATTAATAAGCTTCAAAAAGTGATACGACGTGAATAGTAGTGGTGGATGATAAGGAGGAGCGCAGTTAGTAGGATTCCACAAATGACATCGAGTATGTTGAACACTCTAATTATATATTTCGCTATGTACAAGTGTGATCGTATCAGTGTGTAACTGAGATTCCTTGAAGTAAGTCGGGTGGCGCCTGACGGCGCAAGTACCGCGGAGGTACTAGAGAGAGTTAGGCCTTCGGGAGCTGTTCTCCTTGTCGGTGTTCTCGCCAAACAGTTTCCGGAGACGGACCTGGAGGAACGGGCTGAGCTGCACCGATGAGACCGACCGGATCTTCAGGCGTCCACAGGATGACCGAGAGCGTTTGGAGAGCTGGTCCCGGAAGCGTTTAGGAACGCTTAGTTGACTCGAAAGACCGAGGGGATTTGACCACCGTATCCTGCGAGCGTTCGGACGAGCGGGAAAGCTTTGCCGACTCGATCGGCGGACTTGCAGGACGGTCCGGTGTCCGTGGCTGACTGATCGGCGGACTCGGAGGGCATCTTGGTATCCTCGGCTTCTTCGGTGTGAACGGCGGAGGATTCAACAGAGTCAACGCCGTCAGCGTTGGGCCGGACGGCGATGTTCTCTGTCTGAGTTGACCGGGAGACCTGGCTGACAACGGACCGAGGTCGCAGGTCCGTGAGCCTCCAACCCGTTGGTGCAGTTCCGGGAAGGTCGATCAGTATGAGCCTCCACGGAATGAAAGAGATTCCTGGATCTAGCCGGTTACCGGAGACATAGACAATCCTTGATGGACTCCTCGAGATCGTGCTAGAGGCGGGCGCCTCGGAGGGGGGCTGAGGTGGTCCCCTACGCCTAGCTCGCGGCAGGGTGGTGTGTCGCTGCACTCGGAGAAGCAAAATCCAGAGATCGGATGGGCTAAGCCGAGGTGGTGCGAAGGCGAAAAGACAAAGGCCCTTGAGTACTGACCTGGGAAGTCCGGACTCCAGCTTCCTCCCAAAGTCAGAAGCCCGTCGAGCTCACTCTGGTGGTTACTGCAAAACACTCGAGGATAACGACCTACTGCGAGAGTAGTAAACTCACGTTTTTCTGGAGCAAGGAACTGGCCGAGGACGTCCCACCGGGTCATATTCATAGCAGGCGTGGGCGGATTTCTCGTACGAGAAAGTGGAGCGCAGCTACGGCGCCGCGCACTACTCCCGCCGTGTAGCGGACACGCGGGCCAGACGCGCGTGCCGTAAAGTGCGCGATCTAGCAATAGCACTGCCACTGCACTGTTATGTTTTTTTCTACAAAAGTAGTAGAAATTAGTACCAAAAGATTTTTCTGCAGTACTGTAAAAACATATAAAATACAAATAAGAATTTCAAATAATAACTTATTTTTACAAGCAAAAAATTAAATTATACGGAAAGTATAAATATTAATATAAATTTTTAAAATAGTTAAAAAATATACTTATAAAATCAACTGTAGTGATTGATATGTTGATACAACGGTACTGATATTACTAGTACCACCCTGGAGACCCTATGATACCTAAGTTTGGGATTTTTTTTGGGTAAACAGATAACTTTATTTAAAAATTACTTTAAGGACTTTAAGGACATTGTTGTACATATATAATAATGTAAAAAAAATATTTTATTTTTTTAATGTTCAAAATGGTGGCACACTGACCTACTTGCCGAATGCCTTTTTTCTAAATATTGAAATCGGTGTACAACATTGCAGGCACACAGTTTGACCTTGAACAAAATACAAAGAATTTTCATTGTCTACATATTAAAAACTACAGATGTACATAGGGATTTTTCAAAATATTGATTTTTCTTGAAATGATAACTATTTTTATAAAAAACGTGCGTTTTTTGCCCTAAAATTTAATTATAAAAATGTTAAGAGGATGCTGAAAGGTCGGCCAAATTTGTACGAAGTCGATAAAGCAGACTCTTCAGTGTCAGTGGTATCTCTAAATGAACTTCTTACAATATCTTTTGGTCTCACTCAAATGCGTGGAATGTCCTTATCTAACTTATTGAAGTGCCATCTCTTGAAAAATCCGGCACTTACTGCCAGACGCAATTTTTGCTGTCTTTTCGGTAGCTAAGCGTGCGAATTACCGTAAATTGCAGTTGGAACGATAAACCTTTTTCTAAGCTTTCAATCGTCTTAAGCTTAAAAGGTCTTGTATTATTTGTTCCTGTAATCCGAAGGGGGCGAGCTATTTATTTTGTACGTATGAGTTATAGAACTTTTATACCAATGAAATGTTTACGTCAGGTGATAGGTTATGATTGCTGTACGACCCGAAAAAAGGTAATTTTTTAATTTTTTGTCGTTTTTACTACAAAAAAATAGCTCGCCCCATTACATTTTATGTCTATTTCAATCCTGTTAGCGATAATAAAAGCGATTTTAATTCCGTTCAGTATTTTCGAAATTATCGTTCCAACTGCAATTGTCGGTAATTCCCGACCTTTCAGCATCCTCTTAATTGCAAAAAAAGTTTTCAATATTTCAAAAAAAGCCTACGTACCTCTTTAGAGAATGAATTGAAGAATATTCTGTGAAAATTTCAAGTAAATCGGATAAAAACTGTAAAAGTTATGTTGTACACCAATTTTAAAAATGCTGTTTCGAGAAGAACGCATTTAAAGTTTTTAAGAGAATTCTTTTGTCTACAGAAACAAAAATTTTAATTTTACCTTCCATCTGCGATGCCTGCCCCATAAAGCGGCTACAACTGTATGATTGTAGTGACATCTATATGTATATATTGAACAGGATATACTTCCCGATAGATAAATAGTCTTGCAAAACACGACGTCGGCGCCGCTCAAAACACCTGGAGCCGCTCGGCAGCGCGTCAAGGCGCTTCGTTTAGACAGCTCTAATAGCATAATAGAGATGCAATTTCGCTGTAAAACTGTTTTCATTGTACTTTTAAGACTACAATCTAACAATTTAAACAAAAAAAAAGAATTTTTTCAAACCTCCAGGGTGGTGTAACCTCTTAACAATTATAAATTATGAAAGGATCGATTTAACTGTATCGCATGAGATTGGTTGTGAAACGGATAAATGTCTGCGACATTTAAATAAAGAATACGAACAACATGAATTGCATCTGCAAATAGCGTATGAGAGAATTTAATTTAATTTTTTGTAGCGTGCGGCGCATGGTGGAGGTAGTTGATTTAGATATGTTACTACGCGATTGCCTAGCGCGCGGCGCAGGATGGGGATAATCCATTGCGCGCGCTAGACAATCAATTACCCCCACCACGCGCCGCCCATTAGGCGCGCGGGGGAGGTGACCGCGGTCCGGGCGGGCGTATCTCGCGATATCTACTATACTATACTATTTTGCAAAGATCGCAAAGTAGTAAAGAACTTTTTTATTCAGTTTGGTCCACACTACCTGCCCACAAGCGCTGTACCATTGAATATGAGACATCCTGTATATACATGGTCTATCCCAAAAATAATGAGACTAACTCTGGAAAAATTGTTTTATTGAAAATAGACTTAATATCTTCCAAAATAGGATCCTTGAGCATCAATACAGCATTGCTGCCACTCTTCGTAGCAGCGCAGGAAGTCTTGACCGTACATGTCTTCCAGAGCATTCGTTGCGGCTGTTTGAATCTTTTTAACTCTCTACTCGGAACATGTCGAGAAACGCGTTTTGGACTAATGATTTTTGGATCGAATTTCTTATATTTTTTTGGCAAAAATTTAGTTTACATTCGGTTAACCCTCTACCCTGGATACCCGGTTACATGGGACACCCGTCATAATGACCGCTATTCCAGAAAAACGAGTTTCATTTATTTTTCCACTAGTGTAAATGTGAACTTTAGCGGTCATAATGACCGATATTCCAAGCACAGGATTAATCGTTCCAAAACAGATTGGGATCATCTCTTGGGATGATTGAAAAGGTCCAAACAGCCGCGATGACCGCTCTGGAAGGCATGTGCGGTCAAGACTTCCTGCGCTGTTACAAAGAGTGGCAGCAACGTTGGAACCGCTGCATTAGTGCTCAAGAATCCTATACTTTAAAAAATAATAAATGTATTTTCAATAAAACGATTTTTCCAGAATTAATCTCATTACTTTTGGGACCATGTATAGATGCATATAGAATTAAGCAACTGTGTTACATGTCGCAGTTAATTTGTTTTTTCTGAAGATGACCCCATATTTAGGGTTGAAACATCCGGATTTTTAACGTAAATTCATGTATATTATTTATCATCTTTGTATACATTTAATATTATTAAGATTATATACATAAGCACAGTCACCTTGCATTGGCTCATTAGCTCTTATCCTTATATTCTGGATTTTATTCATACGAGCCTTGAATACACTGTTAGAATACATAAGTTTGATTGTATGTAATGTAGGTGCGCTATTGTATTGTATAATTATTATATAAACTTAATATTAAACAATAAGCTAGGTTTTTATTTAATGTAACGTTCAAAAATGTTGTTGTCAATGTACGAGGGGCATTCAAGTCAAACCGAGACTTTTAATTTTATGAGCAGAAGAAGAGATCCTGAGTGAATCTTATTAAGAGGATGCTGAAAGGTCGGAATTACCGACACATTACAGTTTAGTAAATTTCTCCGAATTGATTGAATGGATCAATTGAAAATCCTTTTACAGGATTGAAATAGACATAAAATTGTGGTATAAGACGGATACATTTGTAGTAAAATCGGAAAAAAATTAAAAAACAGCTATCACCTGACTTAAACATTTCATTAGTGTAAAAGTTCTGTAGTTTATATATGTACAAAATGCTTACGTCTCACACCATAGATTATGAACAAATAATACAAAGCTTTTTGATTTACGATTGAAAGCGTAGAAAAAAAGATATCCACTAAATTGTAATTTATGGTAATTCGTACGTTTAGCTAAAATACAGAATGGTAAAGACAGCAAAAATTGCGTCTAGCAGTAAGTGCCGGGTTTTGCAAGAGATGGCGTTTCAATAAGTTAAATAAGGACAATGCACGTGTTTGAATAAGACACAAGATATTATAAGAAGTCATGTAGAGATATTATTGACATTGAAGTATGTTAGTATATATTAATAAGTCTATCCCTATTAAGAGGATGCTGAAAGGTCGGGAATTACCGACAATTGCAGTTGGAACGATAACTTCGAAAATACTGAACGGAATTAAAATCGCTTTTACAGAATTGAAATAGACATAAAATGTAATGAGGCGAGCTATTTTTTTGTGTAAAAACGACAAAAAATTAAAA
>NW_012027211.1:25493-28454 GCF_000956235.1 Wasmannia auropunctata
GCTCTTCCGATCTACACATGCAGTGACATGAACGAGTATGTAACGCAGATTACTGAAACTCCAAACAAATTAAAGAGCATCGGCTTTACAGTAAACGATGAATGGTTAGGCTCGATTTTATTAGCAGGTTTGACCGAGGAATATTAACCGATGATTTTAGGATTAGAAAGCTCGGGAATCCCTATTACAGCAGATACTATTAAATCAAAGCTAGTTGATATGGCAATAGACACGCCGAAGGATTCAGCATTCTTTGGAAAATGCAATACAAAATACAATGAAAAATACAGAGAAAAATTCTCCAAAAATTACACAATAAATCTTAAATGCTATAATTGTGGGAAGAAAGGACATATAGTCAGTAAATGCCGAAATAAATCAAATTCTACAGAAGATAAACGTCATTTTACAGAGGAAAAACGAAAATCTAATGACGATAAGCAAAAGTCTAGCAAGGACGTAAAAAATATGCTTACTGAGAATGCTTTCAATGCGGTTTATTTAACAAGACAACCACGTAGAAAAGAATGGTACATAGATAGCGGAGCATCTCAGCACATGACGCCGTTCAATGATTTGATAGTCAAAGAAAAGAATACGAATATTAAGGAAATTACACAGCTAATGCAAAGAAGATGCCTGTATCCGGTGCAAGAGATGCCATTGTAAACATAGAACAGAACGAAATAAGTATAAAAAACGTTTTGTGTGTTCCAGAGCTGTCAGCAAACTTACTCTCGGTTGCTCAAATGGTGAAGAATGGAAACCAAGTTATATTTGATCAAGAAGGATGCAAGATATTTGATAAAGCAAAAAATTGCATTGCTAGCGCCAAATTGATTGATGGCATCTATCGACTACAGACTAGTTTGGAAAAATGCATGATATTTACAACACACAATATTAACGATATGACATGGCATCAAAGACTTGGTCATATAAATTTCGCGGATCTTTGTAAAATGAAAAATAGTCTAGTAAATGGTATGGAATTTAATGAGTATAATGAACAGGAAATACGAAACTGTATTGTATGCAAAGAAGGTAAGCAAACCATATTACCTTTTCTAAAAAGCATAACTCGTGCAAATGACATATTAGATCTAGTACATTCGGATTTAATGGGACCTATGGAAAACAGATCAATTGGCGGCGCAAAATATATCTTTACTTTTATAAATGATCACTCTCGAAAAATCTTCACCTATTTTATTTAAAAAAAGTCAGAGGTAATAGATAAATTTATTGAATTCAAAGCCATGGTTAAGAGAGAGACTAATAAAAGAATTAAAATACTACAAACTGACAACGGTACAGAGTACATGAATTATGCTTTTATGCGCATTCTGTCTAAATGCGGTATAAAACATCAGAGAACGAATACCTATACTCCAGAACAAAATGGTGTTGCAGAGCGGGACCAACAGGAAATTGGTGGAAAAGGCCAAATGCATGCTATTTGACACAAAGTTAGATGTGTCATATTGGACAGAAGCTATTAATATGGCAACATATGTTCTGAACCGATCTGCGAACTCAACACTGAAGACGAAAATACCAGAGGAAGTATGGAATGGAGAGAAGCCAAATGTAACAAATCTCAAGATCTTTGGCAGTCCGGTTATGGTGCATGTTCCTAAACAAAAGCGTCGCAAATGGGATAAAAAATCAATTAAGTTATTATTTGTTGGATATGACGAAGGAATAAAATGATATAGATGCATCGATCCAGAAACTAAAAGAATAGTCTTCAGTAGGGATGTTTTCTTCTTAGAAACTGAAGATAGCAAAAAAAATATGTTCAGCGATTGGGAAGAATCGTGTCTACCAAAAAAGAAATTCGCTAAATCTAGAAACGAACGAGAAACAAAGAAGATTGAGGAAGAAAATGATATAGAAGAAAATGATACAGAAGAAGATGAAAATTCTGAAGAGAATTTCCAAACAGCGCATGAGTCTACGCTGGAAATGGATGAGACTGTTACACCAACTGTAGAGCCGAGACGTTCACAAAGACAACCAAAACCATGTAAGTTTGATGACTATATAACTTACGCAGCCTTTACTGAGAACTTTGCGGAGGAACCAAATACAATTGAGGAAGCTTTAAGTAAACATGATGGCAACAACTGGAAGATAGCTATGAAGAAAGAATTCAAGTCATTGAAAAACAACGAAACTTGGGACTTGGTTCAACCACCATCAGATAGGAAAATAATAAAGACAAAATGGGTCTTCAAGTTAAAAAAGGACCAAGACAGCAAGGTGCTCCAACACAAGGCAAGATTAGTAGCTAAAGGCTGCTCACAACAATACGGTGTTGACTATGAAGAAACATAGTTTCTATATAGTCCCGTCGTACGATATACTTCCATTCGGTATCTTATTGCATTGGCAGCAAAAATCGATATGAAGATAGATTAAATGGACATCGTAACAGCCTTCCTTTAAGGAGATATAAAAGAAGATATATACGTATAACAACCGGAAATGTTTGATGATAAATCTGGTCGAGTTTGTAAATTAAAAAGAACAATATATGGGCTCAAACAAAGCGGAAAGAATATGGAACCAAAAACTAGATGGTAAATTAAGATCATTCGGATTGAAAAGATCTTTATCTGATCCATACGTTTATTTTAATAAGGACTCAACGCTCATTGTATGTATATATGTTGACGACATCCTTATTTTTTGAAAGCGTGCAAAAGTTAAGGATGAGCTAATAAAGTCTATGCTTTCAAGAAATTTTAAAATAAAAGATTTAGGCCGTGCTACAAGTTGTATTGGACTTCACATAAGTTATGAAGAAAATGTTATTTGTCTGGACCAGAGTAACTACATTAATTAAATCTTGAAACGGTTTAACATGGAAAATTGTAAACCAGTTACAACTCCAAGTGATCCAGGCCAGAAGCTATCAGTTTCTATGTCTCCCAAAACCGAAACTGAAATTCAAAA
>NW_012027211.1:28773-31398 GCF_000956235.1 Wasmannia auropunctata
GTTAAACGCATAATCAGATACATAAAAGGCACACATTCATATAAACTTCGCTACGTAAAGTCTGAGTCAAATTATTTAGAGGGATACTCTGATGCAGATTGGGCTTCCGATGTCGATAAAAGAAGATCATGTACTGGATATTTTTTTAATCTGTCTGAAGCAGCAGTTTCATGGGCTAGTAAACATCAACCAACAGTTGCACTTTCGAGCACAGAGGCAGAATACATGGCAGTGTCGACAGCCACAAATGAAGCAATCTGGCTGAAGAATTTTGCTTCTAATTTGGACAAGGAGCAAAATACAAAAACGATTCCAATTTATTGCGATAATCAAAGCGCAATAAAATTGGCCAATGTAAATGGATTCAGCACTCGTACAAAACATATAGATGTACGACACCAGCACATCCGTGATAAGATTGAGGGACATATTATCAGTCTGCAGTATATCCCAACAGAAAAAATAGCAGCTGATAGTCTGACGAAGGCAATCCCTGGACCGAAGATGGACTTCTGTTCTACCAAGATGGGTCTGTATAAGCATTAAAAAATCATACGTATGTTAAATGTTAATAGTCAAGAGTTGATTCATGATTTTCTAATGAAGGTGTTAGTATATATTAATAAGTCTATATACCCATTAAGTACGTATATTTTGTTCTTGTAGTTATTTAAATGTCGCGCTCTTTATTTAGTCACTATTAGTTACTTGAGCCCCAAATTTTCTTTTCTATGGATTGGCATTCGTTATTTTTTTCCCCGCCATTTTTGTACTTCTTTTAGTTACTTTATCTTTTAAGGATCTCTCATGACCGCCCCTTTTGTAAAAGTGTATTTGAATAAATATCTGATTAAAAATATAACAAAGTATCTGTTTTATCGACCTCGTGCAAATTTTTTCGACCTTTCAACATCTTCTTAATCAAACTAATTAGTTACAAGTATCTTCTAACGCCGTATGGTGGCGTTAATGTCGCGGGCCACGCGAATTACTTTTTAAGCAATATGGCGCGCAACCATGTTAGTTAAAAAACTCAACAGCGTATTGTAATTAAATTCCTCATGAACAAAGGCGTAAAACCTAGTGAAATTCACAGAAGACTTCAAGCGCATTACGAAGATCAGACTCTTAATTAGCCGTAGTAAAACATTTGAATGGTGCCAACATTTTAAGGACAGCTGTAAATCAGGGGCACCGATTCTGCCTCGACCGGGATCGTCATTCACTGATTTACGGCCGTTCTTAAAACGTTGGCACCATTCAAATGTTTTACTGCGGCTAAGATTCTGATCTCCGTACTGTGCTTGAAGTCTTCTGTAAATTTCACTAGGTTTTACACCTTCGTTCACGAGGAATTTCATTACAACATGCTGTTCAGTTTTTGAACTGGTATGGCTGCGCGCCATATTGCTTAAAAAGTAATTCGCGTGGCCCGCGACATTAATACCACCATAAGGCGTTAGAAGACACTTGTAACTAATCAGCATGATGATGAAGAGCACCTTTTAAGGACGGAGAAATATGAGTTAAAATCGACTTCTTATTAGACGTGAAATTGTTAAATAAATTCAATGAATTTCTTATATGGAGTCCCCCATCTGACTGCTGGTCGAAATATCGATCAGCCCCGTCCGCAAAGGTAAAATCCAATGTAAAAATTTAGCGCGAAGGTTTGAGAGTATTTTCTTACGTAATTTGATGCGCTGAATACGGAAAAAATAGTGAAAAAAATCCTGGTGGCATCCTTGACCTCGAAAATCGCCATTTCAAGGTTAAAATTTTTTTTTTAATAAAAGAAATAGCGATTTTCAAGGTCAAGAATGCTTCCAGGAATTTTTACACTATTTTTTCCATATTCAACGCATAAAATTTTCCCTGAAAAAACATCAAAAATTATGTGTTCTCTAGGTGGTCGATATATCGACCACTCCCGCCGTTAAAAGGTTAATAAGATTCACTCAGGATCTCTTCTGCTCATAAAATTAAAAGTTCCGGTTTGACTTGAACGTCCCTCATAATTCATTACTTTTACATTATTTTCATTGCTTTCTTCATTCGGTCTTGTAGCGCCAAATGTTTTTATATAAAACCTTTTTCTTTAAATTAAATTTGTTTTCTCTCATTTTGTAATATTATTTCTTTAATTTTTATAATAATACTTGAGTTAAGTAAAGTAACACGATTTGTGATTTAATAATAGTTTAAAGAAGAATTAAATAATTATTACCATTAAATTAAAAAAAGGGAAATAAGGATAGAAAAAGTTGAATAGGTACAAAGATATGTACCACTTGTGTTTTATTTTTTTTTAATAGTTTTTTTTAATAGTTATATAACAGTTCATATTAAAAGTTCATATTAATATACATTTTAATTCTCTTTGTGATGAAATCTTTTTCATTCCATAATACACTACCACTTAGATTTTAATGCATAAAAATGAAAGATAGTATCACTTGGCTTTTATTTATTAATTTGATAGAACAGTTTTTTTTCGAGGAACGTGTATTACATTTCACTCGGATTGAATAAGGTTATACAATTTTGCCAGAAATTAAAGCTACTATCACTTCGGTGGGGATAGAAAGATCTTCAATGGGAATACAGAGATACATACTACTTAGG
>NW_012027211.1:33400-33815 GCF_000956235.1 Wasmannia auropunctata
CTCTTGACCGCCCCTTTTGTAAGAGTGTAATTGAATAAATATCTGATTAAAAATATAACAGGGTTATAGACCCAGGCTCTAAGTAAAGTGAGCTATAACAGTGTAACGCGATTTCTTTTCTTGCTTGAGATTTATTTACTAGAAGAAACGCATTAGTTGCGACAGACGAGAGACAACAAGTTGACGACCAGATTATTGAGGTTAAATAAGCGGTTGCCGCAAGGTGAAAATCATCACATTGAAGATAAGTACAGCATTCGTTGCATATATATAAAGCATTCGTTGCATAACAAAGCATAAGTTGCATAATAAGGTCTCAGCATAGATTATCGAGATGGCAAGTAATGATGCTTGGTCGTTAGTGGAGAAGTTGAAGGGCAATGAAAACTATCATACGTGGAGCTTTGCAGTACAA
>NW_012027212.1:0-382 GCF_000956235.1 Wasmannia auropunctata
TGTGCTCTTCCGATCTTTGTTTTTACAATACGTTTTACATTTCTTTAATAGCTTCAATGCCTTATTTCAATCTCGTAAAATTTTAGTTCACAAATTATTTGAAAGTAGTAAACAATTAATATATCAATTAGCTCGAAATTTTATGATTACAGATTCGTTACAAGATATTAGTAATTTAGACGTAAATGATGAACGAAATATATTAAATATAGAAAATATATTTGTAGGATCGGAATGTGAGAATTTTTTAAACTCATTATCTTTGGAATGTAGATATCAAGTTAAATTAGCATGCTTAAATTTTTATAAAACGGCAGTTCAAGAAATGCTCAAACGTTTACCGTACAAAGATCCTCTTTTTGAACAATTATCATTTTTGGAA
>NW_012027212.1:12308-13284 GCF_000956235.1 Wasmannia auropunctata
GATTTCTAAAACAGCAATTTGATAATAAGCTCAAATAGAGTTTCGAGTTACATGTTTGTTTTATGTTTATTGAATTGTTTTTACCGAACCGCCATTCAATTCCATCCTACGTGTGCATCGCAATGTTTCAGCGAACTCTTGACTTTCTTTGAAATTTTGTCCTTTGTTTACCGCCGCTACCAATTTTTCCTAAGAAAAATTTTTCGACTTGCTTTCGAAATAAAGTCATTTTACAAAACGTTCATCGAATTTTAACATCAGAAAATTTGTTTCACGTGAGGCACGAGTCAAGGTTATAAGGCATTCAAGCGCCGGTAAACAAAGGATAATTTCATGGCGGTTCGGCAAACAATTGAATAAGCAAACGTGTAACTCGCTATTTGGCTTATTATCAAAATATTATTTTAGGAATCCTAAATATCACTTTCATCGCTCATAAATATCAAGAATCATAATAATATTAAAAATGCAGATATGTACATTGTGAAACTTATTGCGAACTTATAAAAATTAATATTCATTATAAGATACATTATTTCTTATAACGAATATTAATTTTTCTTAAGATTTTGAATATCCGATTTGCTTTGTAAAATAAAAGGAAGTTTTGTAAAATAAAGTTATTTTACAAAACTTCCATCGAATATGTTAACATTAGAAAATTTATTTTGTGAGACACGATTTCAAGTATTATAAGACGCTCGAACGCCAGTAAATACAAGTAGATTTCAAATACATTATTATAACACGATGAATAAGTTTGATTTAAAGATGATGCGAAAAACTACAGAAATAAAATATTGATAATCTACACGTATACCGTTTTTATAAGACTAGATACGCAAATACGTAAATGAGTTTATTATTTTTGGAAAAAGAACAAATTTTTGTTTCAAAAAAAATTTTTGTCTTTAATATAACAAAGTTTGTAAAGTTTTTTTTTCTTGAAAATTTATCAAAAAAGGCTGTTACGAAA
>NW_012027212.1:14712-15879 GCF_000956235.1 Wasmannia auropunctata
ACTCGCGAGCGCCTTGCTATCTCCCGGGCCGCCCGGGCCGTCCGGGCGAAGCTAAGGCCCAGGAACGATAGCAACTTGCTATATGCGTTATAGTAGGCGCCAAATAGAGCGCTTATTCTCACATTCCAGGGAACTTGAGAAATTATAGCAAATTTGATTTTTCGAAGTGAATTCGCGTTTTGCGTGCACGTATCACAAAAGAATCGATTTCATTCAAAAATCCTGAAACAATTTTCTGAACGTTCTTTTGCTCTAATGCACACAAACGCACAATTGTGCATAGGGATTTTTGCAAGCACACAAAGAATCGTGCAAATGTGTTGGAGATAATCGAGTAAAGAAATTTCTGCTTATACAATTTGAATAATCTTAAAAAATTATTTTAATTGACCTTAAAACAATTCCAAAGAAGAGTGTTACAAAAAAGCCTATTTTTACTGTGCTTGGGAAAAGTAAAAGACATCATTTCTTATAATTTTTTAGATGAGCAATTCAATGATGCTAGTTAAAATTATATTATATGACAGAAAAATATGAAACATCGAGTTTAAATCGGGGAAATGCGTGGCGTCGTAGTCATTCGCGAAATAGATTGCTGTGCTATTTGTATTAATAGTAGACTGCAATGTGACACATCATGTTTTGACATTAAAAGTACAGAAAATCTTATGAAAATGCTATATTTAATAGCAAAAATATCGTGCGTAGCGGAAAGTTTTTGGACGTTCGCACGGTCCACTGATGGATTCAGGGGAAAGCCGTCTCGAATGCAAGCGCGCGACCGTGTGTCTATATTTTCGCTAATAAATATAGTATTTTTATAAGATATTCTATATTTTTAATGTCAAAACATGATATGTCACACTGTGTACTATTTTATATAATATATATTATATATATAACAGATATTTTAAGAAAATATAATGTTAAACAAAATTTGAAGACAGTTTTACAGATGTTAATTAAAATCATTTTTAATGGTTATTTAAAGATAAGTGCAGGCTCTATTTTAATAAGATTTTTGTTAATATAAAAACCAATTAAGAATATAAAGAAACATAAAATTATTAATTCTTACGTTGTATTATCGTTAATGCAACTTTAGTGAAATTTGAATAACAAAACTTAATTGTTATTCGAATAACAGGGACATAGTTAATGGTATTA
>NW_012027212.1:28204-28799 GCF_000956235.1 Wasmannia auropunctata
TTTAATAAGAGAAATTTAATTATTATATTTATATAATAATTAATTGAATATGTGACAATAATGTACATGCTGTATTCTTAATATAATTTTAACCCTTTATCGCACGAATTATTTATTGAACACATTTTGTTAAATTTTCGTATATACCCACGTAGAAATATCAAAACGGCACAATATCGGTACAGTACTGTTTTCCATCGTAGCGGTACTGGCTACTAGTGCTGTGCCAGTACAGATTTGACACAGGAGTGTAACACCATGCCATGCTTAATTACCAGTGCCGATTCAACACTGGCAATAACAGACGGGCCAGTATTGAATATACAACTGGGCCAGTATGGAACATACAACTGAACCAGCATTGGGTATATAGCTGAGCCAGTACTTGAAGGCGATTTTGTCCATTCTATATCTGTTGGTCTTTATTTATCTAAATAACTTAAAATAAAATAACTTAAATACTGAGTTTCTAGAATTTCAATGAAAATTGTTTAGAGTATTATTTATTTACGTTTGTATTTAGTATTTATATTTTTACATATACTGTAATAAGACACGAAGTTATTCAAATAACATTTATTTTGTGTGTGAACAA
>NW_012027213.1:0-513 GCF_000956235.1 Wasmannia auropunctata
ACTTCTGTCGTAACTAATTGATTATTCTGATCAAATTTAAGCTGAAAATGAATGATATAGTTATACTATGTATACATTAGACGTTTGACGAGAGCCACCAATGTTTTTAAAATTTATACAAGCGATAAGGATACAAAAATGTATTTTTATGTAAAAAATCAATTTGGAAACTTGTATATTGCGATGCGATGTTAACCACTGATAAATTGACGGATTACAATTACACTAATGTATTAATGTTTTTTGTAGCTTTTAAAAACAGCCAATTCACCGGAACAAAATTTATCCGAATATCGAATAATGAAATTTATTTTTACCATCGATATATTCAGGTATGCAGCTAACGTTTCTCCAGTTTAATACTTATCTACAAAATCTTTCTACGATACCATTATGTAATAAACGAATACGAATCACGTCTTTCTACAAATATATATGATCAATAAAAACACTCACCCGTATTCGATGTACATTTTTGTCTCGTCTCATCACCTCTTTCTCGACGTATCCTCT
>NW_012027213.1:6318-7460 GCF_000956235.1 Wasmannia auropunctata
ATTGATTTTTTTCTCTAAAAGCCATAATAATCGGAAAATTATAAACTCTCGTAACAAAGCCTCCGTAAGTCAAATTTTCATACGTTAACCCTTTTTTATTCGAATTTTGATAAGTCCAAAACTCTATAACTCTCGAACTGTTTTTCTGGTTCCTTGAGATTCGAGTTATCAAAGTTCGACTGTATAATTTACATTCACATACATTTAAACAAGCACGCTTTTTTAAAAAACGATCAAGATATTGATATTAATGTCCCCAGTCCAGCGGGACTTTATCAAAGCTAATACTTCGAAGGGAAGAGATATTATAGGTACGATCTTTGCTTAATTGTCTGTCTGAATAAATCTCCGTCTCTTTTGTTTCCTAGGTGCACCGTTTAATCTTTGGCGAGACGTATCGACACGATGTTCACTGGTCCACCTAGGAAATTAGCGAAAGTGTCAAACGTTAATAATAATAATAATAACAATCCGTCACCTTCCGCGCGCAACGAACAGTTATCTTCAAACGATTTAAACGATCATGATGAGCAAGTTTTAACAAAAGGAGAGGACCACTTCAACAAGAAATCGAAGGAAAATTTCAATTATTTCGATAAAACGCTCACAAGCTTATCGATGCAGCAAAACACAGTACTAACTGATCTGTACAAACAGTTAGGTGAACAGTTCGGGAGATACCAAACACAGTTGCTAGAAAAAACTCTTCTCACGAAAATGAAGAAAGAACTGGAACTACGAGAGAGCGAGAGCAAAAAATTGATTGATGAAATATATAAAGAAATACTACAAACACATAAACAAATCAAACAGAAGAGAAAAGAAATATTACAGTGGCAATCTACGCAAATCAATGAAAAGATAAAATTTTGCACAAATTGTAACATGATTATATCTGACAAACAGTGCAATACAAATCACGAGAGTGTTGCGTCTCATCTTTTGACATCACATCCGTCGACGGCGAATGCGATACAGAACAATAACGTTGTCACTGCCTTGCTGTCGATGCCTGATCTCAATGCATCTAATGAGTCTCCTACCGATAGTATTGCTGCAAACTTGGAAAAAATATTCGAGTCGCCAAAAAGAGCGCCCGAGGAAAACATTTGTAATGACCTTTTTTAATAGTCCTTATAGTC
>NW_012027213.1:7480-8343 GCF_000956235.1 Wasmannia auropunctata
GAAAAAACTGCGACGTGAGTTAATATTGACTCAAGAAATACAACAAGAACGACTACGAATGGATCAACAAATCAAAGAGAAGGATAATGAAATATCTTTGTTACGGAGGCAACTTGCACAAATGAGGGACAGAATGACAAAATTTTACAAAAGATGTCTCGACGTTACATCTGTCACACAGTGCGATGCAAATCGCGGGAGTGTTGCGTCTCATCTTTTGACATCACATCCGTCGACGGCGAATGCGGTACAGAACAATAACGTTGTCACTGCCTCGTCGTTATCGATGCCTGATCTCAATGGATCTAATAAGTTTATCGATAGAACGACTAGAGAGAGCAAAAAGCGATCACGTTAGCACTGAGGAGATAGTTATCGAAAGATTTATTAATGAGAATGGCAGAATCGATGCAATGATTTGGTGAAACTGAAATTTTGGATAACGAGAGGCAGAATGAACGGAAGACGAGTAAAAATACCGATAAAAGCGATTTATTTTGAATTCAGAAAACAAAGTAATGATTACAATTAATTGTATTCGGTTTTCTTTTTTTAAACAGATTATTAATATAAAGTCACTATAATAGATTTATAAAGTACCGCAAACTCTTTACCAGTTTATTAAGATCCATGGTTAAACCAGCGAAGATAGCAAAAAAATCAACAATTAGATATAAGATCAGAGCATAAAAAATACGGCCTAAGAACGAATCATTCGTTCTCTGACCACATTACGATTTTGACATAAATATTTTACATCTTCTATTCTACATGTTAATTTAACGAGAGGCTATTACAAACATTTTTACACACTTTTCTGACGTCAACAAGATCATATTATTACATTTGACTTTTTGACTGGT
>NW_012027213.1:8363-9859 GCF_000956235.1 Wasmannia auropunctata
AACCATGCATTACGTTCAGTAGATGTATCAATTTGTAAGGAAGATTGTTTATTTATGAGGCATTTGATTCTTTTTGAGATGGTCTTAAATATAAAACTCAATGGATAATCATTATTCAGTAAGATCCTTACAATAAGTGCTAATTTTTCTGATGGAATTCAGGATTAGAAAGTAAGAAAGCCCTATCAATCAACCCTATAATTGTGCCTCTTTTTTGAGAGAGAGAGGGTGTCCAGACAAAAAGAAGGTGACAGAATAAATTGTTTGGATACCACAATTATTATAAAAAATAATAAAATCATTTTCGACTGGTACAAAAAAACCTACATTTTCGAGTAGATATCTCAGTTTTTGTTTCGACACCCTCTCTCTCAAAAAGAGGCACAATTATAGGGTTGGTTGATAGGGCTTTCTGGCTTTCTAATCCTGAATTCCATCAAAAAAATTTAGCACTTATTGTAAGGATCTTACTGAACAAGAATTATCCATTGAGTTTTATATTTAAGACCATCTCAAAAAGAATCAAATGCCTCATAAACAAAAAATCTTTCTTACAAAACGATACATCTACTGAACGGAATGCAGTAGTTTATTATTCTTTACATACATAATATTTCTGAGAAATTTAAAGGCATTACTAAGGATATTAACACTAGAATGGCATTTCACGGTGTTAATAAGCTCAACGGAATTGTCAAAGCACATAAAGATCCCTTACTTAAAGATCTTACGAGAAACGTTGTCTACAAGATCGAATGTTCTAACTGCGATGCGAGTTATGTAGGACAAACAGGTAGGAAACTGTTAACCAGAATTAATGAGCATCGTAAAGATATTAATAGAAATACTAACAATCATTCTGTAATAACAGAACATAGATTACAGTGCGGGCATGATATGGATTGAAATAATGTTAAGATTTTAGATATCAAAAAAAATTATAAGAAACGAATTATTAGCGAAATGATACACATTAACAAACCAAACAAAAATTTGAACTTGCAAACAGACACCGAGATGCTAGACCATGCATACACCGTCATCAATAATCATCAATATTGTAAGCAACTGTAGTCTATGCCTTAAAAAGTGATTAATCCATATGTTTGCCTATGCCTCAGTTTCACTCGTGACTCTTGGAAGCACAGTTGTTGATGATTCTACGCTCAACGAAATATTGACTTGATATTGGATTTTTTTTGTATTGTTTGATTGAAAAGAAAATCTGATGTGTTATAAAAAATGGCCATTGTGTGACCAGCAATTAATGAATAAACAAAGCTTTCGAAACAAAGGTATGGTTAAATGCTACAATCGATTGTATTTCTCTTATATGGCGATATTTCTATTTTTGATTATCTGAATTTAATAAAGTTTCGATACCTTTATCTTGTGCGTATTTGTGATAAATTTTGCTATCTCACTATGCTATCTTACTTTTGCTATCTTACATAGAATTAAAAAAGTTACAGATCGGAAGAGCACACGTCTGAACT
>NW_012027213.1:17652-22623 GCF_000956235.1 Wasmannia auropunctata
TGCAGTTGCTAAAACATCTTTTGTTAAAAAACGAAAAAGTAAAAATTATTGGGAGGGAGGGGGGCAAAAAGTACTCTGCTCCCTCTAAGTCGGTGACTATATATATGATCGATAGAACGACCAGAGAGAGCAAAAAGCGATCACGTTAGCACTGAGGAGACAGTTATCAAAGGATCTATAAATGAGAACGTCAGAATCGACGCAACGATATGGCGAAACTGAAATTTTGAATAACGAGAGGCAGAATGAACGGAAGACGATTAAAAATATCGATAAAAGCGATTCATTTTAGATACAGAAAACAAAGTAATGATTACAACTA
Source organism: Wasmannia auropunctata (assembly GCF_000956235.1). Lineage (NCBI taxonomy): Eukaryota > Metazoa > Arthropoda > Insecta > Hymenoptera > Formicidae > Wasmannia > Wasmannia auropunctata. The sequence goes on from NW_012027213.1 coordinate 17,975, forward strand.
ATTGTATTTGGTTTCTTTTTTTTAAACGGACTATTAATATAAAGTTATTATAATAGATTTATAAAGTACCGTAAACTCTTCATCAGCTTATTAAGGTCCATGATTAAATGATGTTCTATAGTCTTTTTTTAATTTTGATTTATAATTCCGATTAAGCTTCTTATTTTTACTTTTATTTATTTCAATATTTGAAATTATTTAATTTTATAAGCTGATGTAGTACGAAACATTCTTTAATTATTTGACATTAAAGAACAATTTATTTATTTATTTGAAATCGGTTATAATATCTTGCTCGTTTCTTGACGTTTAAAATTTCCTTATCATAATATATAAATGTAATTAATATTTAACAATTTTAATGTATAAATTTATTTGTAATTTCTATTTCTGTTTTTTTTATTATGTAATTTTATTTAATATTGATTACGTGTATTGTAAACAATAATATCAATTTATTATCTAATTTGTTATACATCGATCCGTATTTTCTATATCGATCCGTATTTTTATAAATTCGAAAATATAGTAATATGTATTAATAATGCAGAAAAATATAATAAATTATCCTTTTGATCTTCCAAAATGCTTAATCCTTTTTATTTCCATTTACTTTTTAAACTATTTATTATATTATTATTATAATTTATAATTTCAAACATTGTTCCACTTATCCTGACCAATTTCTAATTAATTACTGACTAAAAAATAATAACCGGAATATTCTGCGAGTTTTACTGGCCAGAAAGTAACTATTATTTACTGATCCATCTGACCAGGCTAGTTGTTGACCAATTTTTCTAAAAATCAAGATTTTTGGCTTACTGGATAACTACTGTCCAATAAATTAAAAATAGTAAAAATTGGCCAGCTGCTGACCAATGACCAGTTTTTCTCAGAAATTTTTTTACTTGGATTGTAATTTAAAACAATATTTTAATTTTATTCTTAAAAAAATGTTTTATGTCAATAAAAACAGATTTGGAGTGCAAATTAATTTGCTTTATAAAGACGGCCTAAGAAACAATGCAAAAAATGAATGTTAAAAGAGAAAATCTTTTGTTAATAGGATTGCTAATTGCTAATATTAATTCGCGTTTTATTGTAATAAAAGATTAACTTTTTTTCTTTCAAATAATTCGTCATATATTTGTTTTTAATTTACAGAAAGAGATTCAGTTTTTAAGTTTAAATACTTATATAAAAAAAGAGTGCCTCCGATGAGCTTGATCTTGACGTATATGTTATGGAATAGTATAATTATAATAACTTCGTTTCGCCCCGTGAGAGGAAAGGGGAGAGATGGACCTCGCTTCGCGTGGACATAGGTGGAGTAGTACAATTATACAACTTTTCACGCAAACCGAGGGCCATTCTATCCCTCCCCCGCTTACGGGGCGAATAAGGTCTATAATTGTACTGTTTCACATGAATTTTTGACTTTTGACGGAACATACTGCTTGCACGTATACACTTTATTCTTTTTTTTTGTTAATAACTTTTGAACAAACAATAACCACCGGCTAAAACCTTTTGAAGATCATTCAGGGCCATGATCTTGACAACATATGTCTAAGTCAAGATCATCGGAGATGGTACCCTTTTTCGGTATATTTACCATTTATTGATAAATATGTGCAGTCGTATGTGAAATTTTGTTATTTTGATCAAAATAATATATAGACTCAGATACGAAAGTCAGTACGTATAGGTTTATTATTTATTTTATCGGATTATAATTTGTTGTGCTGTTTTTTGTGTCCCAAAAAATAAATGGAGTTAAGTTATCAGAAGCGGAAGACAGTGGCGTAGAGGTGTTGAGTTTTTGTAATTTTAAAGCAAACGACTGAATCACTGTTAATATTTTCTCTTTCTTCTAAGTAAATTAATAAAAATTTGTTTTTTTGTAATTTTGAATAATTCTAATATATCTTATATAAAAAATTTATACATATGTTTATATACATATATAAACGAAAAGTGGAGTTGCGTAATACCGTTCGAACTGAATATTCATTTCTTATGCTCGTATTTATAGTCGTCTTTCTCCTGATTAATTCAGCTAATGTTATCGTTGGAACAAATCAACACTAAATATTAAGAGTTGATTATGTATTTATTTTGCATTTCTAATCAAGTGAAGAATTTAGATAAAGTTTGTCTTGAGACAAGATTTTAATTCTCTTTTTCGCAATTCAAACCTTGTCTCAAAATGAACTTTATCTAAATTCTTCACTTGATTAGAAATGCAAAATAAATATACATAATATAATCAGTTCTCAATATTTACATATTTTCTTTCCAGGATAATATTTATAGCTAAATTAATCAGGAGAAAGGCGAATATTGAAAAAAGATCTCAAGAATAACAGATCTTTAAATTTATATCAGCTAAATCTTAATCGAAAAAAAATTGTATGTCACTCAAGCGTGATTTGGAAATGACTTTATAAATTAAATGTCATTTATAATATTTGTTTAAATCTTCCTGTATAATGTATTTATTTATAACATTTATTTAAACAAATATTGTAAATGACATTTGACTTTTTAAAATCACTTCTAAACCATGCTAGCTTTCATAATATGCAATTTTTTTTTACTCAAGATTCAGCTGATATATAAATTTCGAGGTCTATTATTGTTGAGATTTTTTCTTAATATTCGACTGTTGAATTGTGAAAAGGAGAATTTAAACTTTGTCTCAAAACAAACTTCATCTGAGTTCTTTACTTAATTAGAAATGCAAACTTATGAATATACATATAATCAACTCTCGATATTTACATATCTGTTCTTTTCAGGATAATATTCATAGCTGAATTAATCAATCAGGAGAAAGGCGAGTATAAATACGAGCCTCACGGATAAACATTCAGTTCGAACGTTATCACGCAACAGCACTCTTCACTTGTACAAAAATTCTATCTGTAAAATATGACGATTTCTAAGTATCAAGAGTCCTAAGTATCATCGGTCGTGTCTCGGCTAAAGAGTTCGCGCGAGACTGGACCGTGTCTCTTTGTCTACGAATATTGAAGATTTTGAAGATTGTTTGAAAAGTTTAAATGAATATAGATACGTGACAATATTTAAGAGTATATTCGATCGAGAATTATTTCCGAACGGTTTCGACAAAGCTGGACAGTGTGAAAGCAGTACGTATGGATAAACAATGACATCGCTATGTTCTTTCCGAACACATTAAAATCATTGCTAGATTTCATTCCGGCCTCTTTCCGCCAAGGAGATTATAATCGGTCACCGAATACCGTCACCGGTACAAATACCCGGGTTAAATGTATATAAGTACTGCAGAGGACAGATATTTGTGCGTGAAAATTTTGCATCACTTTTCATTGCAAAAATACTGGGCGTTATGCATCTGTATTCCTTCAATATTGAGTTTTTAAAACTGATAATCATATCAAAGCGTTCTTATACACCATATTTAGGATTCAAAAGATGTGTTTTTTAATTTAATATTTAATTGATACTTAAACCCGGTGATACTTTGTACCGAGTACTTTGACTCGACAGAAAGACAAGATAGCTCGATTATCAATCAATATTCGCTTAGAATATTCAATGATTGCGTTCGGCAAAATTGTCATCAGCAGCATTGCATGATTCTTTAATATGATTTATACATTTCCCAGTGAGAAAACTAATATCAAATCGATATCGAATTGATATCAATACCATCATAACGCATCGACGCGTGCATTTCATCAGAGGACATCGACAGATTTTAAAATTTTGATGTCTTTTCGATGTATCGTTGAAATGATTATATTTAATTGAAGCTGTAATTAACAATCTTTATTTTCTTCATCTTTAACAATTTTCGAAAAATTAGCATAGTTTAAAGATCATTAATTTTAATATATTATATATATAATACTTTTTAAAGAGCAGTCAATCTTCGTATATATATTATACAATATGTATATTATGTATAAAATATATAATATCGAAGACTGCTTTTTAAGTAAGTAGCTTTAACATTTTTTTATATAAAAATTAATGATTATCTTTATGGAAATTTTTTCTACTTTCTACAATAAGCCGTTAGTCACTACTCATATCATACTAACTATATAAGAATTGACCAATCGTAGTCGAATATTTTTCTTACATTCAACTGTGATTGATCAATTCTTACGATTTACGGCTTACGATCTGACATACGACGTATTGTATAGACAGCCCCTATATAATATATATGCCTGTTTGATCACGTGACGCGGTAGCATCGCGATCGACGCTATATGAAAAATAAATGTATTATTGCACGAGTTGATCAGCGGTTAGCAAACATTCCACGCGACGGAAAAAGTACCTGTGTGTGACGAAGTGTATTTTCTAGCTATATTCAACATCGTCACTATGGGAGATGATGAGAGACCTGTAAGTATGATTTATGTTACTCGTGTAAAATATTTTACTGGGTATTTTGTTACGAAATATAGTTTAATTTAGGCTTCCTAAAAATTGAGGTTAATTTGCTTAAAAAGAGGTTATAACATGTTTTGTATATTTTAATGTTTTAACTATAGATTTTTTGTTGTATGCCTTATATTAGATAAAATCAAAATACTACAATAAAAGCTGTCTCTTATACACATCTCTGAGCGGGCTGGCAAGGC
>NW_012027213.1:24994-25804 GCF_000956235.1 Wasmannia auropunctata
TAAAGGCTTTAGTGAAATAAAAAAAGAAATTAGCATTTTAAATAGTAAAATGGACATATTTTTAATGAACCAAGAAAAACTTAATCGTTTTCTATTGCCTGGTGAAAAGGTCATTAAGAGACCATCCAATTTTCCATCCAATTTTCCACTTCCAGTAGACACTGAAGCACAACTGAATTCTCTTGAGAATTTCTTGAAAGATGATGGCAATTTATCTGCAGCAGTAAGTTTGTCTTTACAATATTATTTTATAAGTTTGTTGTGTTAGCTTATTGTGTCTTACCTTGTTTCTTTTTGTTTTTTTTTTCAGTCTATATATTTTGCGAAGTATGTTGATCCTGGTAATCTTGATTCATCAGTAAGAAAAATTTTATCAAAAATTATGACTAACACTTTAGCTCAAACCTTTAGTTTTCAAGGTCGAGGAAATAAATGCAAATTTGAAGCGCTGAAAATTTGGGATCTTGTACAAGGTTTTGTATGTTTTTATGTTGTTTGGTTTTGTTAAGTTTAGAAGACGCTTTCTATAATTTTAATTTTATTCTTCCTATTTGCTTGATTTTATGTCTCTTAAAAACACTCGATATTTTATCCGTATTGTATTCGTATTATATATTCACTTGTATCAATATTGCATTGAGCTATATAACATACTGGAGTCTCTAAAGATATAGAAATAATGTAGTTGTGTAAAAGTAAAAGTCTTATAAAATAAGAATGGCTGTCTTTGTCATGAATTTCTTGGTTTGAGTTGATGAGATAAGATCATTGTTAATTAATCAAAGTTTGCGATAAAGACAGATATCTCTG
>NW_012027213.1:25824-31336 GCF_000956235.1 Wasmannia auropunctata
ATGAAATATTATGTTTTTATTTACATAGTGAAAAGTATTTATAAAATTATTATAAATAAACGTTTATATAAATATATTTATATTTAATATAGCAGAATTATTACAAATTTATGGAGAAAAATTTATTTTACTGTATCTTTTCTATAACAAAATTCATTATGTATTAATTAATTAAGTATATTTTTTAGGCAGTGAGAAATAGTTTTCAATTCGATGTCGAATCGATGTCGAATTGATGTCGAAATTATCGTATCGATGTCAATTCGACATCGATTCGCTATCGAATTGGCGATCGTTTCTCACTGGCATTCGAAATTACGGACACGATTGAATTGATGTTAAATCGATATCGATTCTAAATATCAAATTAGATTTATGAAGGAACTAAGGACAAGAACTGATTATACTAAAAACTTTACAGTTGCAATGCTATTGTTTCTGCTAAACGCAGCTAATTTTTCGCAAAATTATCTGCAGTACACTATGTAGTATAGTTTTAATATTATATTTTTTATTTCACTAGATTATATTTATATTTTATTAATAGTATTATATTAATATTTATATTATTTCTCTTATTTACATTTTATACACTATTATACAGTTTTTGAATAACGGTATCACGCAATTCTTCGTGCATTAAATCATGTACTAATTTTGTGATATAATATTACCAATTAATATACATTTTCTTTTAAATTAATATATTATAATAATGTAATTAACTTGCAAGGTATATCTCGACTATACAACGATTCATAGTTGATACAATGGAGAGAAGAAACGCCAGCCTATGAAGATGACATGCAATTTGCGCGTAGAATGTATTTAATGAGACAATCAAAGTTGTGTGAATTTGATCACGAGCAAATCGATAACAAGTTCAAAACCGCGGTGCCACAATGCCCGGATCGCGAGTTAATTGTTTTTTTAAAGGATTTCGCCGCGGCGTGTCCACTTGAGAAAGACGGACAACATCCTTATGTCATGATTAATTGACGTTGTCCGTTCTTATGTCATGATTGATTGACATTGTTTTTCTCAAATGGACAAGTCATCACACAAGCCGAAAGGCGTAAATAACGCGGACTTGGCAAGCGAATAATACTTGTAAATGTTTAGTAAGTTTAGTTTTGTCGGTTTGTCCGCAAAAGATTGAAGTGCATAACGCGATTGATGAAGACGTCGAGGCCTTTTCCCATTATGTGGAGATGTTACGGACATTATCTTGGAATAAAGGATGAGTATCTATATATTCTCTTCACTAGTAAAAAATTATAGAAGTAACTCAGCAAACGAAAATTAATTCAAATAAACTGTATTAAAATTTCAATTTATTTTAATTTCCGAGTTGATGCTTTAAACTCTTTAAAGTCCGGAGATGTTCCTGTTATATTATTTTTGCAGGATTTAAATACATTAAAATACAAAATGCTATTCATCATGTTGAACGGATGTATTCATGTCCGCATTATATTAATTTTGGATTAAAATTGATTCGAAAAATTCGAAAAAGAAACGCCAATTCGGAAATGTAGAAATAAATTTATTTTCGTTTGCTGGGAATGTTTTAGAATGCCTTTTCTAAAATTTTTATATTCATGTAATTTCCGCAAGCACAACTTCTGCCGCGGCAGTCTCGAGGGAATAAAGCAACGCACTCGAGATTTTCAATATTGGATAATGCCTAATTTTAAGGTAGTTACGCCCGAGTGGGAGCACATGACAAGTTATGCCTCCTGAATCTCGTCATGTGCTCCCATTCGGGAGTAACTTCCTTAGATGTTTCATCGAACCAATGAATCACTATCCCTTGTTCTACATGCCTTACAAAATAAATGCATTACTCTCTGTGGATGCGTTAAATATAAGCACGCTGCATTTGTATGCGTCAATGAATTACGCGGAATAGATAAGCAATTCATTCCGCGTAATTCATTGATGCATACAAGTGCTTATAAAAGCTGGAAATAAAATGTGTATAGATGTCAAATCCCATGATCAAAACCCATAATCGTTAAATTCGCTCTGATTTCACTAGTTAAAACTAGTTTTTAATTTAATTAGAACGAAGTCTATATAATTGTTTTACATGGATTTTCGACTTTCCACGCGTAGCGAAGTCCAATTCCCCCTCCCCCCTGTTTACGGGGTAAAACAAGGTCTATAATTGTACTGCATAGGTTTTTCGATTTTACGTCTAATCAACCATTCTAATTTTAACTAGTGAATTCGGGTTTTAACGAATCATGAGTTTTGACGGTAACAAATAGATATACTTAATTTATCTAACATAACGTTTGTTCTAGATCAAGCGACGCGGTAGCGACGCGACGCCAAGTACGTAGTACATAAAGAAATTGATAGGCCGTGCGATGTGAACATCGCTGCGTAAATGTCGTCGTGGCGCTACTATATAAACTTTATCTAAAATTCACGTGTCAAATACATTTTCGATTAAAATATCTCAGAAATGAAATCCACGATAAAAAATTTAATGGCAATTTTATTATATAATATTGGTATGACGTTTCGATTGCGACCGATTCGATTAAAATTCGGTATACACTCAATCCTGAAATGCCGAGAAAAAAATTTATTACCAAATAATGAATTTTTCAAAGGTCTAAATACGTCTTTTGTATACCCTGAAACTATTACGCAAATTGGGTGAAATATATTAGATAAATTTATATTTGAGGATTCGCGCGTAGATATTACATTTTGCTTATTTAAGGTGGTTTTATCGCTCAACGCCAACTCGATAGTGTGACGTTGTCACATAAACGTCACACAATCGTATATGTACAATCTATGCGAAATGTTTTTATTGAATTATTAATCATACGGAGGGACTAACTTTTGACTGGGACTTGCCCGATAAAACCACCTTAAAATTATATTTGTATACATCTCGTTTCAACAGAAGAACAGCGAATAATAAAAGATAGAAAGGAAGAGAGAAGTGAAGGGAGAAAAAAGCAAAATGTAAAGCAAAAATGCGTTAAAGTCAATTATTTATGTGATTGTGTATTTAAAAAAAGCTATTCAGATTCATCCAACTTGGATAAGATCTTCTCTGAAATAAAAAAGGAATTTTTTAATTTTTATGACGATAAACATGTAACGTATAGATTAATGTTTCTTATGTTTTGCATAGTCCGAGTAATTTACGATGCTCCGCATAGAAGAAAAATTTTGTTAGTACAGCGTATTTTCGTAGCAAATTCTATTAATTACTATTGTGAATAATTTTTTATTTTCTTAAAAAAACACGGATTTTATTGTAACATCGAGTAATTAATTATTAAGAGCAATCAATTGATTATCGAATTATCCATATTATATAAAATCCATAATAAAAAATTTAATGACAATTTTATTATATAATATTGGTGTAACCTTTCAATTGCGACCACTTTGATTAAAATTGGTATACACTCAATCTATAATAAAAAATTTAATGGTAATGTTATTGTATAATATTCTTTTTTTTGCGGAGGACCATACAGGTTTTTTGTAGGTTTTTTTTACCTCTTTTGATGAAGTACATTTCACACTAAATAATAAAAAAACAAATTACAAATTTATAATCCTTAAGATACTAGAATTTTAAAAACTTTATTTCTAGAAGAAGTCTAATTGTGGATATAAAATATTCTCACATTGAAAGTATTCAAAGACAACAGAGAACGAACAAAATCGGAATTTGACCAATTAGTCTAGCATAATCTAAAATTTTTGTGTATAGAGACCAACTTGCATTTTGGTAAAAAATTGTTCCTGTGAGTACTTCAACGCGCAAAGAACTCCCGTTTTGATGTTTCACTTTTTTTCTTCTTCAATAAAGTTTAAAAAAGTTTGGTAAAGAAACAAGTGTTTGAAAAGTATAATGTTTACATGAAAAGGCAAGTTTTTTAATGGATCTAGTTGTTTTAACATACTTTTTGTTAATGTAATCCAATTGATTTTAAATGAAAAATTGTCACAAAATGTGACAAACTTGATGCAAAAATACAATCACGATATCTTTAATTATCGCTGTCAATACAGCATACATAATTTAAGAAAAATTGCATATATTTCATATCGCGAATATTCTAAAATTAATATTCTCTCACGTGCTTGCATGCGTGATTTATTTATTATCCAGTGACTTTTCCCAATTGTACATTTTTTTCGTTTGTATCGTATCTAGCAAATATTATCAATATAAATCGTACAAGCATCTGGTGGGAAAGAATAAATTCTCACATGCTATGTTCAATACAACAACTGACGGACAAACTCGTCAATTCGATCGACTGAAAAACGCCGGGGAACGTTTCAAGTCATTTAGGTTTTAACATTTACATCTTATTGTTAAATTCTTATAGAACGTCATTATATATAATACATATAGAACACGTACAGAGCATTTGTTTGATCGAAGCTATTTGTATGCTCAATAAGCTATTACGAGAAGCTCCGCTCCGTTCGGTCAATAATAATTTATTAAAAAATATTATGTGTGTAACATACAATTGTCTATATTTCAATGTGTAATATTCGTTATGCATGTTTGTGCATATTTGTATACGATACAATCTCTGCATGTGGAAATATTCTTTGCTTATGCCGCAATGGTTGAGTCTAACCTAGTTCGGCTAAGACAGAATCGAGATCCTCCTGCAAGCTGAGACTATTCTCTCGCTGCTTTATCAGACTGTCCTTGATCCTGTCTACTTGCGCTTTCAGCAGATAATTGCCCTTTTTCAAGGCTGCCAGTCGTCCCTCATGCTGCTTCACGTGTTTCTGAAAAAAGAAATGAATGTTTCAGAAGAAACAGGAATTTAGAAATTCCATCTTCGTTCGCCAAAACTCACTTGCAAAATGCTTTTACGCTTCTCGACCGGTGCTTGATCGTCGTCAGACTCGGACTCCTCTTCCTCCGATTCTTCAGATTCCGACTCTTCCTCAGACTCCGTCTCTTCCTCCTCCTCCTCTTCTTCCACTTCTTCTTCCTCGTCGTCGTCGGTATCCCCCATCAGTTTTGCCATCTTATCCACTTGCTTCTGCAGCTGCTTGTATTTCTTCTTTTCTTCTCTCAATAATTTCTGCTGCTGTTTGATCTGCTCCTTCAGCGCGTGCCTCTCTTTCCTGGCGTTTACAGCCTTGTCTCTGTTTAGAAAGTTTTTTGTCATATAATTATCTATATTATTTAATATATTATAGATAATAACGCGTGTTCTCGCGGTAATTTACAATCTGTCAAATAAGAGCGTGGTCAACCTGTATTAACATTTAAATAATTATTATATTCTATATAGTTATATATATTCTATAGTTATTAGAGGTATGCGAATAGTTCGAATTCAAATCGAATCGAATCACAGTATATTCGATTCAAGTTCGTTTTCGAATCTGCGAGATTTGAAATCGAATAGTTCGAGAATTTCGAATCAACAATGGTTCGATTTCGAATCGATCGCCTAATGTCTGTCTCTTATACACATCTCTGAGCGGGCTGGCA
>NW_012027213.1:31356-33974 GCF_000956235.1 Wasmannia auropunctata
AGTTCGTTTTCGAATCTGCGAGATTTGAAATCGAATAGTTCGAGAATTTCGAATCAACAATGGTTCGATTTCGAATCGATCGCCTAATGTAATGTTAATCTGGGAAAATTTGATTCAGATTCGATTCGTATTCGAATTAAAGAGATTCGATTCGAAGTGAAAATTTCAGATTCGATTCGATTCGATTTCGAACATGTTATAAAAATTCGATTCGATTCGATTCGACCATGCAAATATGCTTGATTCGCACACCTCTAATAGTTATATATATTCTATAAGATTATTATTAAAATGCAATTACATTAATAAGCGACCCACCATGTCTATGACGGACTGGCATACTTTCCACTAATTGAAAATACAGCTTTATAGCGCTTTATGCGTAAGCGGTTCCATTAGACACCGGTAGTGACTGGACTCCTTATTAATGTAATTGCATTTTAATCATAATCCTATAGAATATAATCATTACAATTTAAATGCTAATAAATAAACTTTTCTTTTAAATAGGTCGACCACTCTTATTTGGCCGATTATATAAGGATCTCGGAGGTTTCGTCGCCGCACTCACTTGAAATTTTTAATTTTCGAAATGAGAAGCTTGATCTCCCTTTGCGCGCGTTTCTCCGCTCCGGCTTTAGGATCCTCGTCTTCCTCTTCCTCTTCCGTACTCTCTTCCTCCTCCTCGCTCTCACTGCGAACATCCTGTTTGTCTATGCTCTTTTGCGTCGCGATCTTGGCTACGTCCTTTGCGCTCGGACAACCAGCCAGTGCCATTCCTACAACATTGTACCATCCCACGTTTTCCCAGTCCTCCGCTAACTCCACTATCGGTTCAGCTTCAACTGACGTAAGCTCTTCTTCTGATAAGCAAAGCAAAGGAAAGCGAGGCGAAGAAACGTGATTAATGCAAGCGTTGATATGAAAGCGTAAAAAATAGATTTAATTTGCATGGAATTGATAATTAAGATGTTGTTTGAAAAGCGCTTAATTCAAGGCGATTAGGGAAAGCTCATTGTCAGATGAGAAAACGCAATTAATATAGAATCGCTCTAGCCTTCAGCAAAGCGGACACTCTCTTAATTACGCACCAGCCTTCATACGCTTTTCTAACGCCGCGTACATTCTTTTCATCTCTTCTAACTCGTTTCTAGCCTTGTCTCTTTCCTCGGCGGCGTTGGTGAATTCCTTCTCCACTTTCTCCGCATCTTTTCTCGCTTGCTGCACTTCCTGTCTCAAAGATTCCATGAGTTTCACGTCCTGTTGCTTGTTTTCTTGGGTATTATTTTGTAGCTTAACACGTTCTACTTCTGCCTCGAGATTCAAAATTCGTGCCTGCACATGAAATTATTCCGTAAAAAATGAACTTTAGCTATTTCTTTAACCCTTCAGTTCCCGTCTGGCCAATAGTATCCAGTTTACCTTGTTCAAATAAATATGATGTACAAGTTATGAAATAGAATAAAGTGAACACAAGCTATTTTGAAGGAGCTTTTCCTAAAATATACCAAATATCAAATTTCAATTTTATTACCTGCAGTCGCTTATTGTCTCGTTCTAAGGTTTCTTTGTTTCTAAGTTCCATCGCGAGCATCTGCTTGGTGCTTTGCAAATCATCCCTAACGGCATCAATGTCATCCATCTCGTCCTGAATTATAACGTCATCCACGGGCGCCTCCTCGGCCTTTTGAATTTGCTCCTCGATGGTCATTTGTCGCCGGAATTTCCTCAGTCCCTCCAGCATCGGCTTCGAGCGGTCATTCGTCCTCACGGTCTTGAGCTTCACGCCCTCCTGGATCTGTTTCAGCAGCTGATTGTGCATGTTCGACTTTTCTGATTCGAATACGAAGTGGGCCTTGCCTGGCGGAGAGAGACAATCGATCAGCACATAAACGCATATATATTTCGTTGGCACTCCTTTGCGTTTTAAGAAAGAACACAAAGTACTTATGAACACGTAACCATTCATTAGGCCGTCTTCTAGCAACAAAAAAGAAATCAGAGATAAAAGAGAAATATTTTCGTAACATAATATAGGAATATAATTTTTTTTTTTACATTACATTAGAAATTGAAAAAGGGCAATATTAAAGATGTTTGTAAATCATAAAATCGTATTTTTTACTTGTCTCAAAATCAAAATCATTAGATACTTTAATCCTAAGGATTGAAAAATGAACTATTGATAAATAATTGTCTCTTTCCTTCTTTTGAAATTTATGTCTGTGACTAAAGAATGATATAAGTGAGTCTAGTTAAACACTTCGCTCAACTTGACGCGTGTGGGACTTTTATGAGACCATTAATTGATATTTAACGCTTCGCATCGACACACGTATTTTTAACGAGTACGACGAGTCACTCGCCTCTGAATGACGATCTCGTTCCCCGTCGAGGATGTCAATTCGGTGAGCGAGAGATTTTGCTCGTTTGTGCGACAGGAGAGAAACGGGGAGGGACGGGAAGTGTTGGTAAACCCATTGAGAAACATGAAGACACCGGTTAATTCAACGATAATCAATTAACAGTTTAATTAGTCCAACAGTTTAACAATGGATAAACGATGGCTCGCCTATCGACGTGGGTAGTGGCGGTTCAGGGGACGTTGAGGGTAGGGG